>NC_039366.1:199289797-199454797 GCF_003573695.1 Papaver somniferum | reverse complement strand
GGGCCCGGTCCGTCGCTGAGGACCCTTCTACAGACTACAATTCGGACATCAAAGCCGTCTGATTCCCAAGCTGGGTTGTTCCCGGTTCGTTCGCCGTTACTAGGGGAATCCTTGTAAGTTTCTTCTCCTCCGCTTATTGATATGATTAAATTTAGCGGGTGGTCCCGCTTGACCTGGGGTCGCAGAGTGGGTGCCGTACTTACTTCCCAATGGGTTCCTTATGATCCTTCACGGTAGGCACAACAAACACGGATTCAGGAATGAAGAGAGACAACGAGTGTCGACCACCACGAATCGTGATGCTGGCCTCCCAAGGCCTTTATTTAGACCGACCGCAATTTCAAGGCACGGGGGGTCAATATCCTCCTCATTCATGCCCAATACCAATGTCTCCAGAAGGCGCCAAAGACATGAGTTGGAGGGGGAGACTCGGTGCGCGACGCCCAGGCAAGTGTTCCCTCGTCCCAAAGTCTTGGGGTGCAACTTGCGCTCAAAAACTCGATGGTTCACGGGATTCTGCAATTCACACCAAGTATCGTATTTCGCTACGTTCTTCATCGATGCGAGAGTCGAGATATCCGTTGCCGAGAGTCGTTCGAAGATTGGATTTCGCAACACCTACCGCTGCATTTATCCCATCGAGGCAGGAGAAGGAGAAGAGGCAGGCTAGTATCCATTTGTTTTTCCTTGGCGCTTGTCGCGCCTTGGTCTCGTTTTTCGGCACGAAAAGGCGGTGTTAACCGGTTCCCCGAACGAGCGGTAGAGCAAGGGGGAGAGAGATCTCCCCCCACTTGCATCACCACTGAACTTGAATTCACGTGTTCGTGGGTCGTTTTGCTGGGCAGGTTTCGACAATGATCCTTCCGCAGGTTCACCTACGGAAACCTTGTTACGACTTTTATTTTATCTAAATGATAAGGTTCAGTGGACTCTCGCGACGTCACCGGCGGCCGCCGCGTCGCCTCGATCCGAACACTTCACCGTACCATTCAATCGGTAGGAGCCCTTCCGTCAATTCCTTTAAGTTTCAGCCTTGCGACCATACTGCCCTCGGAACCCAAAAAATTTAATTTCTCATAAGGTGTCGGCGGAGTCCTAAAAGCAACATCCGCGGACCCCTGATCGACATCGTTTATGGTTGAGACTGAGACGGTATCTGATCGTCTTCGAGCCCCAAACTTTCGTTCTTGATTAATGAAAACATCCTCGGAAAATGCTTTCACAGTTGTTCGTATTTCATAAATCCAATAATTTCACCTCTGACTATGAAATACGAATGCCCCAGACTGTCCCCGTTAATTATTACTCCAATCCTGAAGGCCAGCATAATAGGACCGAAATCCTGTGATGTTATCCCATGCTAATGTATCCAGAGCTTAGGCTTGCTTTGAGCACTCTAATTTCTTCAAAGTAACAATACCGGAGGCACGACCCGGCCAATTAATGCTAGGAACACATCGCTGGTAGAAGGGACGAGACGACCGGTGCACACCCAAAGGGCGGACCGGACGACCCAACCCAAAGTCCAACTACAATCTTTTTAACTGAAACAATTTAAATATACGCTATTGGAGATGGAATTACCGCGGCTGCTGGCACCAGACCTTCCCTCCAATGGATCCTCGTTAATGGATTTAGATTGTACTCATTCCAATTACCAGACTCGAAGATCCCGGTATTGTTATTTATTGTCACTACCTCCCCGTATTAGGATTGGGTAATTTGCGCGCCTGCTGCCTTCCTTGGATGTGGTAGACGTTTCTCAGGCTCCCTCTCCGGAATCGAACCCTGATTCTCCTTCACCAGTCACCACCATAGTAGGCCACTATCCTACCATCGAAAGTTGATAGGGCAGAAATTTGAATGATGCGTCGCCAACACAAAGGCCGTGCGATCCGTGAATATACCAATACAAGATATGAAGGCAAACCTTAGCGTTATCCGTGAATCGTGAGTTTTAAACAACCATGATAGAATAAAGGTTGTCGTTGTTTCGTTACAGACCGGTTAGGCAAGGGCATGTCGGTGTCGTTTGGTGTAGTTGAAAAATGAGAATTAGTCAAGGTTAGTACAATTTAAGTAGGGTTGACCCGAGTTTTGGCATTGGTGACGGTGGATTGTGAACCTAGAGGTGGTTTGAAATGGTTTTAATGGATAAAACCCCGAGATGGAGAGGGATACGCGGTAAAAAATGATAAAAGTCTTCGAGTTTAAGAGGAAAGCGTGGGGGTGGTCGACTTTTGGAGAGGTTACGCTGACGGAGTCGAGGAGATATTGGATATTAAAGAGAGAGAAGTCATTTAGAAATAAGTCGGTGGTACTAAGGAAGAAGTGACGCGGTCTTGTTGAAAAATGGAAATAAGTTGTGTAGTGGGATTAGCGTTTTGACTAAACTATTAGAGTATAGTCAACTATATTGACTAAGTCATGTTTAGTTATCTATATGTACCTATGTCACGCATTACTGAAATCTTACTCAATAATATTTGTCTATGAATCTGATCAGGGTATCAGCTAGGTTATAATTCGGTCGTAGAAGGAAAAAGAAATATAAACCACCAACAAATCGCTTCCGCTCATAATTATCGCCTCCGCAACCACCTCCAATATAATCGTCGTCATATTCTATCCACTATTACCACCACCACCAAAAGACCTAAAACATTCAAACTCATTATCATCTTGAAATTCAGTAGTAGCAGATCCAAATCTCGCAGCAATGGAAAATTTTATCTTAATTTTATTAATCAGTTTATTAACAATAACGATTTTAGCTTCGTATGATGTTGTGTATTATCAAATATGAAAAATAAAATCTACATCTTGTTTTAGTTTTGCATCTCTTCCTTTTAATTTGGTGAATTTCTTGTTGAGTTCTTGTTCAGATATACATCTTATTGAGTTCTTCAAATTCCTCAGCTAAAAACTCTCTTCTTCAACATAGGTCACTAATAATCAACAAAGGAAATACTTTCGATTCTTTTTGCTTTGGTGAATTAACGAGTTTTGTTGCTGAATTGAATGAAATTGGAGAGCAAATTATTGAATCGAACGAGTTGTTAAATCGGTTTTAGTAAAATATGTGTTGCTTGAGTTTCATTATTGTTCATTTGTGATTCTGCTCATCTTAGAATTTATAATGTCTGAAACCTTGAATTAATTCTTGATTAAAAAAGGTTATGATTGATTCATAATTGCTTAGGATAATAGGTATTAGTTGGATCATTCTTGAACTTTCTAATTTGTAAGAAATTTTTGGTGTTGTTTTTTTTAAGAATTTATAGTACATGGGTGGTATTTGACTAATATTTGATATTGCAAACAGTGTTCGGAAAAATCCCCAAATTTAAATGTAGAACCCTAGTTTTACTGTGCACAAAACAATTTCAACTCAATGACGAAACCATAAAAAATACTTGTTCAACTAACTCGTTAAGCGCAATATCTCAAACTCATCAGTTGACATGAATCACTTGTTCAGTTGGATAAAGAGAATAACTACTTCAAACATTTTCCGAATTGAAGAACACGAATGAAATTTCTCCACTTTATTTTATAAAACAGCCAACATCAACAACATTAGTTGACTCAACGAAGTTCGCACGTACACAAGGTTCATTCAAGCAAAATTTCTGTCTAGTTCCTCAAATTCTTAGTTGTCATAAAAACAAAAAGAATACAGATCGAAAAATAAAAAAAGAGGAAGAAGATGAGAAGAAAAGGTATCCCCCTTCCCTCCCCTTTCTTTTCTTTTCTGTTTTAATACCAATAAAATACTCAAAAGGAAGAAGTTTGTATTGTCACGCCATCGTTCATCTCGGGCACACAAAAATCAGCTAGAAATACAAGTTGATTAACCTGCACAAAAACATCCTCAATAATAACCTTAGGGTAAACATTAGAACGATCGGCTAATTGCAAAACAATACATGTATTCTTAATAGGGCCTAAATTCAGACATGCATGGATAGATGCAGGCATAATGTTAGCGGATGCTACTAAGTATAACATTACTTTTTCAAGTGTAAAGTTACCAATCTTAATGGAAATATCAAAACTACTAGGATCTTGATGTAATTTTAGATAGTGGTAAATAAAGTGATTTGATTCTCGAACTTGTGAAGATTTGATTTTTAAATTGAAATTCTAAAACTAATAAAAATCAACTGAATGTGATAACAGTAAAATTAGAAGGTAACCAAGACACTAGATTCCACTATTACGCAAGATTGGATGATAAATATTTCCAAATTCTATTCAATTGTTAAGTCCTCTTTTAATTCACTATCAATCATGCAGATTCTCAAACATTAATTGTAAACCTTAAACATAGATTATCAAGATATTCCAAGCATAAGTTATCAAGCTGAATGACAAATAATTAAGAAAATCATTCAAACAATTTAAAACTCTGCAAAAACAGCGATTAAGTGAATTATATAATAAAATAAGAGAAATAAAATAGTTTCCCATTTATGTTGCGTAAATAGCTTCCTCTATTGCCTTGATTACGAGCGAATTAGCTCATCATAGTAAACATGCTCTCAAAATATTTATTTAAGCTCAAAAATTGTTTACAAAGATAAAACGAAGAGAAAATGGTGAAAAACATGATTTTGTGACGCTTGAAAATCGTCGCAGAGTCACTATTTCAATGAACGATATAAAAAAAAGTGTTGTAGACACTATTCCGCAGTCGCTAGAAAGGTGTTAAAAACTATCGAAAATATTCGACATTTTCCAGCTACTGTCTTAGACGGGTCTTTGTTCTTCTTTCTTCCTTACAGTAGCAAAAAGTGTTCTTTACTGCAACTCATGATTTCTCCCTTCTCTCGTCTTTGCTAACCCCTCCAACACTCGAAAACCCTTCCCTAGAACCCTAGCATTCCTTTTATACTCAACAGGGACCTAGAATCTCTGTAATAATTCTCGAATAATCTTCTTTTATTTCTTGGGAATATTTTCCTTCTTAATCTATTTTCCAGCCAACCACAGGTGTAGTTCACCTCTGCACGCGTCTTCTGGTGGAGTAAATAGTCCAGTCACGTTGCTAACACGATTTGAATTGACTCAAACTCGTGTATTCCTTCACAAAATCCTGATAACGACTGCGTCGAATATATCCTTCCCAAAACCAAAAATAATCGAGTTTTTGTTTCTTCAAAACATGTGAAAGACATGTGTACATAGTGAGCACATGATAGTTGTAAAATCCCTCGAAAATCTGCAACAAAATCTTCTCAACAATTTTTCCAGAAGTTAAGCAGGAAAAAGAATTGAATTTCCCGCAAATTTTAATTTTAAAATTTCTGAAGAAGATGGGTGTACCCCTAACAGAAATGGGGTTCCATTTAGCAACTGCCCTAAGGTGCCTTTAGTAATTTTTCTGGGGTGTCTTTAACACTTTTCTGGCGTTCCTCTCTGTGGGGCCTTTAACACATTTCAGGGGTACCTTTAATACTTTATCATGGGGTGTAAAACACCACTTTTCGAGCCAATTTCGCCGCAAGAGCTTATTTCTCTATAAATATCTATAAAAACATAAAATAACCAAATAAGATAGAGCACTTACAATATATACAATTGAGAGATGTTAGACACATAAGTGCGTCTATCGAATACCCCCGAACTTATTATTTTCTAGTCCTCAAGCAAATCTAATCTAGAAAATAAAATCCTAACTCACTGTCGCAGGCATAGCGATTGCACTTAGCGTGTGCAACAAGCCTTTAAACCCCTAGGTGACCCTAGTGGCCGAGTTATAGTCTCGGGAGGGTTTAAAAGAGGTGTACCCACAAAACCTATACTCTAAAATCTTTCTTCCTATGCAGAATTTTGGAACGACACTAAAAAATCTCCATAGTTGGCATACTCTCATTGACTACATGAGGAAGTACTCAGTATATTAAAATTCATATATAAGTTACAAATCTCTAGTCAGATAGTCTCACTATAGACATCAATATCCTAAACATAGACATCAATATCCTAAATAACATAAATCACATGGTAAGATTAAGAAGATGACATCAAACACATGGCATATTTCTATTGATGAGTGATGTGGAGGAAAAAGTTAAAAGGAGAAGTCAGTTTTCCTTACAGCCTATATAAGATGTGAAACCGAAAGAGCCGGAGAGGGCCGACACCATGGTAGTTTTAGATTATTTTTTTTGCTTTTATTTTTGTAATGGAAATATAGTTGTCTCTATTGGTGTTAAAGAGGAATCCAATAAATTGTGTAAGAAATTCTAGTACTCTTTGAATAAATATTTTTTTTTGTAGCTTAAATGTTTTAGTTAATCTCTCTCCATATTTAGCTTCATAATAATCGTTTTGGGTAGTTTATATAACGATTTTTTTATAAGCGAAGAAGTTTATACCATTTTGGTTGACAACATAAGTTGTTATTTATTTGAACTGTAATATTTCCTGATACATGAGATTGGGTTCGAAACTGTCTCGAGTTATATCACGAATATTATTTATAGAGGAATGATTATTTTACACAATTGATTTGGTTGAATCCAAAACCCTAGGTTTTTCTCCCATTAATCATCTTAGCAATTTTTTCTTTAGTATTTTTCTTAATTGATCTAAAAACCAAATCTTTAGAAAATAGCCCGAGCAACGAATCTTTTCTTACCACTTGTAAAAACTACACCAGTTTTTGGCGCCGCCGATGCGGACTTGCCTTTAGGTTAGGTTTTAGATTTTTTTTTTGTAAATATTTTGGTAGTTTAGAATTTATTTTATTTTCTTAGATTTTATGTTGGGTATTTTTTTAAGCTTTTGTGTGCAGGTTTAATTTGACATTTATTGGAGAATAAAACTGGACAACCAAAAAGGTAAGTAAAGATATTACATTTTTTTATCTTTTTTTGTAAATATTGATATTTGCTAGATTTTTTTTTATTTGTACATAGTTAATTTAGGATTTTTTTTTTGTAAATGTTTTATTTATTTATTTAAAATAAAAACACGTGCATACACCAATTGCATCGTCAGACACCGAATTTTAGGAAAACTCGTGGTTTAGTACGGTGAACCTTCTGGGAGTTGTCATCCGAAACACCACAAGCCTTGGCCTCGTAATGTTGACAAGTCTTTGACTGTAGGTATATTCTTCTTAAGGTAACCTGAGCCTACCAATTTAGTCGACCCTGTATTTGCACGTGCACAACAAAAAAAAATCCAGTTGGTATTATAATGACTAATATAATTATTATCCAGCTGAGTATTTAAATGAACAATATCGATCCGTACTATGATCATAGTGTGGATAGTACTTGGGACCACCACCTACCTTCTGAAGGTTATGGTTCTTACCATGTTGATCTTAATTACTATTGCACGTCCATTAATCATACGAACGAGTGAATGAACAATATTATACTGAAAAAAATGAGAGTTATCCATATTTAAAGGATTTAATCAAATAGTTGCAACCAATTTCTGATGAATATAGAACTTTCCATAGAAGATGCACTCAAACAGTATGAATTTTCAAGTCTTTCTTTACAAGGAGTCACTTAAGAAGTTGAACAAAATTGTATGTGAATATGAAATAAGAATGTCTAAACTGTGTGGGACTCTTAATAATTATGAGGAACAAAATGTACCTAAGGCTATTGCTCATAATGAACTTGAATTCCAAAATAGTGTTTCCAATCTTACCCATGATAATACATATAATTATTCACCTAATTTAGAGGATGAGGGTAAATCTGAAAACACTGCATGTTTAGAAAAGGTTCAACCATTTCAACCATCTTCGTATTGTTATGATGATGAGGATAGTGACGATGAAGAATTTGAAATATATAGTCATAGTGACGAGGAAATTGTTACATCAATTGAGACTTATGATTTTTTTCTAGTTCAAATCCTAATAATGTTGATAATTATTCACATATTCAAAAGGATGGGGATTTGACTAGGGATACCATTGGTTTAGATGGTGTAGTATATCATTGTGATTATGAAGCCAATGATGGCTTAGAGGAAAGAGTTTATCCTGAGACTAGTGTTTTAGAGTCGTGTGATTTGGAAACAATAGTCATCCTAAGGATTATATAAATGTAGAACCACATGATTACAACCTATAAGAAATAAAATACCATTTTCCTAAATCTAATAATTTAGAAATTAGGGAAATTGTGACTAGTTTATCCAAGGATATTGACAATTCTAAGTTTGGGGGTGAATATCATTCTCCTCGTGGTTTACCTTTAACTCTTACAAAGGTCCCTAATTTGGGACTTAATGTATGCGCCTCTACCATATTAAAAGACTATCTTCATACACGTTTTCCTGAACCTAGTTATGTCCAAAAAGAAACTCAGTTGATAGTAACCCATTCTCTAGTTGATGCGGTTAATCTGGTCCAAGATACCACAATTGACTTTGTTGTCCCACCAAGATTTAATTTACCAAATTTGGGAGTATCTCAATTTGAAATATGTTATTATATAATTTGTAGAACTATACCTAATTATTTTAGAAAGTTAGAATCATCGACACATTTACTTAAGAATGACCACCATTATGGTCAACTATGTAAGTCAAATCTAATTGACTTTGAGGATCCACAATTTTTCAGGTTATTATGTGCTTCTAAGTTTTTATTTGAGTTTTTTCAGACTCTACAACCTGATCCCCGGGATCCTTATGAAGAAATCCAGCACATGAAAATATTTTATCTAGACCCTTTCCTAGAGACTGAACCCGAACCACAGCTAGATTTAGTTGTCTTAAAAAGGAAACTAGATAAGGGTGTGCTTTATTTGTTCATTTTCTTGGAATTCCTTTTATTTTTGGTAGCTTTATTTGGTTTTGATAACCCACATAGGTTCAGACTATTGCTACACGATTTTATGTGGTGACTAATCTATCGACATATCGCTGAAGACACTAAACTTAGCGCTTATTGGGAGGCAACCCATACATGGTGATTTTAAGGTCCCTATGGAGGACCCTGTTGTACATTAGTTTTTTTTTATTATTATTTTCTTTCTTTGTTTCTCCCCATGGAAGGATTGTTACACTTCATCCGGGTATTATCTTTCTGACTTCTCTACCTGTTGTTACTTAAATTTTTGGTACTACACTTTAATTTGAAACATTGAGGACAATGTTAGATTTAAGTTTGGGCGTGAGTGAAAAAAATTTAGTTAGTTTTTATTTAATAAAAAATTTAAAAAAAAAAATTTAAAAATATAAACTCCATAGCCTAGAAATTTGTGCCAATTTAGGATGACACTAACCAGTCTAAGACCTTATTTGTTTGCAGCTGACTCGGTGTCTGGATCTGAGTCAACCCCTGACTCGCACCGAGTCAGCACTTAGACTGTTTGGTTTGCATTTTTTATAACATCTGACTCGGCATATGAGTCGTGCCTAACCCCTGACTCGGTCCCTGTAGAGTCAGGCATGGAAATGCTCCTGAGTCGGTGCCTATTACCCCTGAGTCATAGAAATTGACAAAAATGCCCTCGATATTATATCAAAAAATTACATTTCTTCTTTTCTCATTTTCTTCGTTTGTTCCGTCAAGAGGAGAGATGGGAGATAAGCAACCAAACCCGATCTCCATCATCGCCCTCATCTGATATCTCCTTCGTCTTCAACTGATATTCTCCTTCATCACCTCATCTCATCTTTTGATCTGTTTCATATCATCTAAAAGCTTCCTTTTGAATCATCATCATCTTCAGGTATAATATCCTGGTTAGTGCTACCAAATCATCAGGTATAATTCTTCATCATCATTGTTATTGTAATTGCTAATAATTTTGTTTTTCTTTTTCTGCTATCTCAGATTAGGGTTCTTCGTTTTCATTTTAATTTTTTTTATTAGGGTTTGTTCTGCTATATTGAATTAGGGATTGAGTATGTTAATTGTAGGTTCTTCTGGTGATAGATCTTGGGTTCTATCAATTAATTTTTCTGGCGTTTCTACTGAATCTTGGGTTCTTGTTTACTGATTTCTCTCTGAAGTGATAGATCTTTTCTGGGTTTCTTATGGTTTCTGTAATTACGTAGTTTGAAGGAGCTCAAATGAATCAGGGGATATAAACCTCTAAACAAAACGTCGCACCAAGTGTTCGATAAAATACATGACTGAAAAAAGAAAAAAAAAGGGTAAAAGATCTTATTGCATTGTTTTCACATTTCAGTAATGGAATGAACGATTTATGGTTGGATTTAGATTTAATTTGATCATTTAGACACGGGTCTACAAATGACTAATAAATGAGTGATTTCTTTGGTTTTTTATAATCTTCCATAGTTTTATTTGATCATTGTATATAAAAATTCTTATTTCTTTTTAAATATCTTATTTTCCACTTAATTAGTCCATGAAGCAGTATCTGGCCGGGAGATGTTTCTGTTTTACAAGCATGGCTTGATGGAAATGCTAGTAATATTTATAGTCCACAGTTATTAGTTAGTATTGACAACGGGTTGATATGTGTGGTAATACTTATAATTTTTTTTGTTAGTCCTTCATATCACTACGGAAGAAATGAGACCTTGAGATAAATTGTCTGTAAGAATTCCAGTATTAGGCTAACTGTCTTTTGTAATGGCTGTAGACTCGCAGTTCAGAAGATTCGGCTACTTTACATTTTCTATAAATATATATTTATTTTCACATGGGCCTTGTGAATGAGACTAAGGTAATGGTTACAGCCAATGATGATAGTATCACAGTTAAATGTCGGAAGTGAATTGGTTTTGATCCCCATGTGTGTTGCCTAACCTTTGGCTTTTGTTCATCCTATTAGGATAACTTAGCTAAGTTTGTTATGAATGCATTTTATTGAAAATAATGAAAATGGAACTGTTTTAATTGGTTTGTGTTGGTTTAAAGAGGTTTATGAAAGATTTTGAATATTGGTCTCTGTAGCATTAGGTATATAAGTGATAAGGCAGTACTTTCCTTTCCAGAGTTTGAACTGAATATTTCTTATGCTAAAGGTGCCCTATTGACGGGTGGTTGACCTTACTATGCTTTTCTCATTTGTCCAATCAGATTTGCAATTTGTGAAATCAGACCTGTGTTGCTTTAACTGTTTTAATTGGTTTGTGTTGGTTTAAAGAGGTTTATGTACTGTGTACTAGAGTATTTATGAACGTATGTGATAGCACCATCTAATGTGCAACGCGGCTTTTGATGCAGAGACCTCGACATTAGTTTGAAAAAATGATGATGTGCTAGCGCCATCTAAGCCTTTTACCTGCTATGTGTTTTCTCTTATTGTACTCTTCTCTTTTTGGAAAACATTTGCTTATACAAATGTTTGGTTGCATTGTAGGGCTAGTTCGCATATAACCTTATACATTATCTCAGTAGGCAGACATTTGTTTCCATCACTGGATCCTAAAGCAGGTATTTTTTTCTCGGCCTTTCTCCCGTTACATATAAAATAACAATGTAGATTTTTTGAAGTCAAGTTAATCTTTCCATCCATAATGAGGACAACAATGCTGATTGCAAAAAAAAGAAAGATACTCTGTTTACTTTCTCAGTAGTTAGCACACTCTCTTATGTTTCAAATTACCCACGTCTTGTATTGTTTTACTTTATGCTAGTTCTCTATGGAGAAAAAAGAAGATGAAAAAGCAAATAAGATAACTTTTAGGAGCATCCCAGCATTTAGAGGATTATTTATTGACCAATGTTTGGCACAAGCTACTGAGCATGTGTTTTCTGGAACTTCTTTGAAGCAAACTTCGTGGGGAAATTTGTGCAAATACTTTTCTGAGAAGTATGACTGCACTATCACCCAAAAGAAATTGAGAAACCACTGGGATTACTTGCGCACCCAATATGTCACTTGGTCCCGTCTCTTAGCAAGAACCGGGCATGGGTACAACGCGGAGACGAACACTTTTGATTGGAGCGAAGAGCAGTGGATTGAATTAGACAAGGTAAGAGATTGTTTTGGCTTTCTTTGTTGATGTTCTAATCCATGAGGTTTGAGTGACAACAAAGGTGTCTAGTTTCCAGTGCATGCCACTTCTCTATTTTTTTTTAGTGTCTCACTGCACACAGCCATAGTTTTTTTAGTTGCTCTCAATTTGTTTTAACTTAAAGAAGCAACAACATCTATTTTATCTTTGGCATCACCTATCCTTGAACTTTTCAGTTTTGAATTTTTTGTAATCTTATTTTTCTAGGTTGTAATACAGCTCTAGATACAGTCAGATTCGGTGTTTTTTTTCTGATGTTACATCAATCAGCTGAACATATTTATTGATTTTACTTTCTAATTGATGCAGACAATCAAAAACGCCAGTCAATTCAAGAACAAGGGACTGGAAGATGCAGAGAAGTTGCAGAATTTATTCGATGGGAAGTTCTCTACTGGAGTTAATAGGGATACGCCTGGAAGAACGGAACCACCTTGTTCAGCTGGAACTTCTACAACTAATGGATCTGAATCTCGTACAACTCATGGAAAAGAACAAAATCATGAGGATGACAACGAGGTTGATTCTAGTCTCAATACAAAGGGGAGTGGCAGGAAAAGGAAGAAGGAAATGGAGGAAGCATCAAGTGATCTATTAACTGAGAAAGTTTGTTCTATTGTAACATCGATGGAGACTCATCTTCAACATAAGAAACTTGCTCTAGAAAAGGATAACGCGGCCGAATTCATGAAAGCTTTGGATAATTTACTTGAGACTGATTGTATCACAATGGATGAGTATTTGAGAATAAGTTTAAAAGCTTCAGAGATGCCTGGTTGGCAGAAATTGTTTGTCAGTTTGAAAAGCAATGAGCTTCGTGTTGCCTTTGTACACAAGCTTTTAAAAGAACGTTGAGAAATCTTACGTGATGAGATAGCTAGTCTCCTTTAGATTTGTTGCTTCTTTTATGTTTGTAGGAATGAAATCTTTAGATTTTATTGTTTTGTAATGTTTAATTCCATCAAAAGAAAGAAGTTGTTTAGAATGGAATGGAACAATTTGTGATGTTTCATTAGTGATAGATATTATGGTTTGAAATGTGCATAAGGGCAATTTATGTCCAAAAAAATCCAGTCAGTTGAGTCAGGTCTGACTCACAAAACAAACATATTTACTGACTCATACCTTAGTGAGTCAGATCCAGATGAGTCAGGTGATTTGACTCAGATCCAGACGACTCAGATCCAGATGACTCAGATGACTCAGCTGCAAACAAACAAGGTGTAAGTGGATGGAAACATCTTGGTTGTAGGAGTTGAGGAAACCAATAACAGAGTCTATTCATAAAAAGACAGAGTTCATGTGTTATAATGGAATCATCACACTATGTTCATCACATTATGTTTTGTTTTTATTTCTTTGCAAATTTATATGTTTCTCTAAGTGATTTGGTGAGGCCCACACATCAAATTGTTACCACTGACGGATGGAATAAAGTGATTGAGTTGCTAAGTAATAAATAGACCAGACCAATCAGACCAAACAGAATAATAGTTAAAAAGAATAATAAAAAAAAAATTAACACTTGGATAGCAATATGTGTGTTTTCCCTGTCTCCGTCGCCTAAACAAGCGTGGAACGCAGGATCCATGGGAACTATCATGTAATCTGATGACAAGAAGAATGCGCTTGGATCCAAAAGATCAAATCATGCAGTTACAAAATATAAAAATAAAAAAAAAAATAAAAAAAAAGTTTATTATTGTGCAATAAAATCGGCCGCTGGTACCCTTGTATAGACCAGCTGAGTTGATCTAGATTTAAGATTATCGACCGCTGGTTCCCTTGTATATGCCAAGTTGTGTTGATATTAGTCCAGACCAGTATCTCAATCCATTAGGATTCATAGGTTGATCTTGGCGGTGGTCTTCAGACAGATATGGGAAACACCGTTCACCTTAGTCAACATCGTTTTAAACTACATATCTCTATAATATATTCATGTGATTTGTGTGATTTCGATTATTGATGTCCATAGTGTGACTATCTAAGTAGAGCTCTGTCACTCATAAATGAATATGATCCGCATCCGGGTACTTCCTCTTGTTGTCAATGAAAGTATGTCAACCAAGGAGACTCTTTACTGTCGTTCCTGAATTCATCACAGGTAGCTAGGGTTTGGAGTAAAGGTTTTGTGGGTACACCTCTGGTAAACCACCCGAGACTATTACTCAACCACTAGGGCCACCTAGGGGTTTAAAGGCTTATTGCATAGGCTAAATGTAATCGTGATGCCTGCGACAGTGAGTTAGGTTTTTTTTTTCTATTTTAGATTTTCTCGGGACTAGCAAATAATAAGTTTGGAAATATTTGATAAACACATTTATGTGGCTATTTTGATCTCGATTTTCTATACTGTTAAAACACGTGTTTGTATTAATTTTGATATTTATTGTGTCTTTGTAAATACACAAATAAAATCAACTTTAGAAAATAAAGGGGCTAAAACTGGATTTCCTTATAGAAAATATGGGCTTCGGAATGAATGAACCTATTGATCTTGGTTGGGTTTAACGGACTTGGAGATTAGGAGAGGACTTTATGATATACGAAAGGGATCGGTGCATATTGCATATTGGAAAATGTTGGTGGCGGACAATCGAAAAGTACACAGATATTATATTTTTGGAGCAAACACATAAATTTCTAATATCAATTAAGGAATCGGATAAAAAAATGGGAATACAGTTAATTACTTAGCTTGGGTGCGTAACTTATGTGCATATATAATATTCACATACTACTAACGAAAAGAAAGATTTGTACCATGATTTAATTGTTTGATCGGCCAAGGAAACATGAGGTGGCTAAATGCACGTGGAATGAGCTGAATTTGGAGTATAAAACGAATACAAAGAGTGCACTTACCTTCTGTACAAGATTTTGGGCGTATTGCCACTTACAAAGAGTTAAGTTGGTGGATTGATATAAGGGGAAGGTGAATACATACTTGGAGGTAGGGGTGTAAATTTTGCCCGGCAGCCCGAGGCCCAGTACCGTCCGTCCTATCCCATGACAACCCATGGGTGATCTTGGTCCTTTACGGGCTGGCCCGACCTAGCCCATTTAAATAAGAGGGCGGGCACATGCCACAATTCAAATTTTCTTTCCCGGCCCAATGCCCTTCCTATTATCCCGTCAATGCTACCTGCCATGTTAGCCCGCCAGTGTTATCCATTTACCTAGCTTAAGTGACTGTTCTCATTTGTTTTATCCTAGAATATACTTGGTACATATACTTAATACAATCAACCCTCATAGTTTTCATATGTACTTCTTAACTTTTATTCCATAGGAGTCTAATTTTGTTACCCATATAGAAAAAATATTGAGAAAAATCTAAGGCAGATTCCTTTTCTGATGATTCAATTCAGGAACAATTATAGGAAGTTTGGTTTATCTTATTCCCATCTCAATTCTCGTATTTGATTATTAATTTTAAGTAAAACTTGTGTATTATTACTACTTTCTTTTTATTTTTAACAATATATATGTATAATATATATTTGTTTGTAATATTCAAGGCCCTCCCGGCCCTACCCGCCCGAGCCCAAATTACAAAACAGGCTTGGGTAGGCCATGAATACTAACTGTAGATAAATAACCCTGTCCGCCCGGCCCTTTTAATTTTATGGATAAGAGATGTTCTGGCCCGCCCTATACCGTCCCATTTAATAAATAGGCCGGGCTGCCCGGCCCGGCCCAATTTACACCCCTACTTGGAGGGATTTAATTAAATTGGTTGGAATGATGATATGGTAAAATATCTAATGGTTGATTTGATGTAACATTAAATACATGGCGCATTTTTACTAGGTGAGTGATGTGGTGGAAAAAGTAAAAAGGAGAAGTCGGTGTTCCTTACAGCCTATACGAGGTGTGAAACCGTAAGAGCTAGAGAGGGCCGAGACCACGGTGGTTTTAGATTATTTATTTATTTTTATTTTTTTGTAATGGAAAGCTAGTTCTCTCTATTGGGGTGGTTTTAGATTATTTATTTATTTTTATTTTTTTTGTAATGGAAAGCTAGTTCTCTCTACTGGGGCTAAGAAGGAATCCAATAAATGGTGAAAGAAATTCTAGTACTCTTTCAATAAATATTTTTTTTGCATCTTAAATATTTCAATTAATTTTTTTTCATATTTAGCTTCATAATAATCATTTTGGGTAGTTTAACTATCGATTTTTTATAAGCGAAGGAGGTTATACCATTGTGGTTTACAACATAAGTTTGTTATTTATTTGAACTGTAATATTTTCTTAAACTTGAGATTGGGTTCTAAAATGTCTCGAGTTATATCACGAATATTGTTTAGAGAGGAATGATTATTTACACAATTGATTTGGTGGAATCCGAAACCCTAGGTTTTTCTCCCATTAATCATCTTAGAAATTTTTTCTTTAGTATTTTTCTTAATTAATCTTAAAACCAAATCTTTAGAAAATAGACCGAGCAACGAATCTTTTCTTACCACTTATAAAAACTATGTCAGAGAGGTCTCACGTTCTCTATTTGTGTAAGGGTTATTCAACAATTACATGGATATCCTAACCCATTAATAGCAATAGAATGATCAAGAGATTAATCCAATTGTACACTTGAACAATCTAAAAATCAATCATAAACCCTAAATATGGTGAAAACAAACGATGATGATTAAAACTCTCAAAAGGTTTGTATTAATAATAAAGCTTCATGCTTAGTACATTGAATTCATCCTTAATCAATAAAAGGATTTAGGTACTCATATTACAAAGAAGATGAATAATGGTGGTTTCCCCCTAAAGGGATAAACCCTAGTTTTGGATGTTCAATAAACCCTAGATTCTAATATGATATGATCGATATATTATTTTGAAAGGCCTAATACCTATTTATATAGGTTTCAATCCTTGGCCTCGAAGTATCCTAGTCGGTTAAGGAATCTGACCCTACAAAAGTAGTAAATAAATATTGCAGGACTTTTGGCCTTCATAGGTATGCGTACCTAAATTTCAATTAAATCCATGGGAAATAAGTTAAATCCCGGGGACATAAGTATGCATACTTTGATTGTCTTCGGTATTCGATAAAAACTCGTCGTGGCCACAACTTCTTCGTCCGAACTCGGAATGACCTAATTATTTTTATCTTTCAATTATATTAAATATATGATGAGAAATCCTTAATTTGGATGAGTTAATCTTGGTCTTTGGCCCGTCTCTTGCGTTTTGCTCCTTTTCGTCGCACTTGTCCGACTTCTCTTGGACTTGGGCACTTGGATACTTGGAATAATTCTATTCATAGATATTTTCATATCTTTGTACCTTTTTGGATAGTTTACCTAATAGAGACATATAATAGAAAAAAGAGTAATAATACGAAAATATGCAAGAATAATAGCTAAAGCAAGTATGGAATGAACACTAAAATCATATGAATTATGCACTTATCAAATCCACCCATACTTAGGTTTTGTTAGTCCTCGAGCAAACTAAATAAAACTAATCCTAAATACAACAACTCCATGTCATCGAGAATACGGTTACACTTAGCATGTATAAC
This sequence comes from Papaver somniferum, assembly GCF_003573695.1. Classification (NCBI taxonomy): domain Eukaryota; kingdom Viridiplantae; phylum Streptophyta; class Magnoliopsida; order Ranunculales; family Papaveraceae; genus Papaver; species Papaver somniferum. The sequence continues at coordinate 199,437,273 of NC_039366.1, read as the reverse complement.
AAGGCTTTAAATCCCTAGGTGTCCCTAGTGGACGAGTTTTAGTCTCGTGAGGGCTTACAAGAGGTATACCCACAAAACGTACTCCGATTTCTTGCCTTGGAAGAATTATTGAGGATAGACACAAAGTAGAAAGCCAAATAATTAGCTTCCATATGTTCTTTAGCTGCAAACATCCCACATACATTCAAATCATCACACTTAAGCAATTACTTACGTGTGACATTCAACCTGATTGCAAAACTCTACTAAGATATCCATCATACTTGTTCCAACGTTTTCCACAACACTCGCGTACTGAAATCACATGAATAGATAAGAAAATGGAAATACAAAAGTGAAGTGTGCAAATGTTGACTAAAGTGAAAGATGTTACCCAAAATACTTGTATGAATGTCGTCAAAGGATTCTTATTTATATATGAATAGTTGAGACAAGCACCCATTTAACTCAACCACATGATTAGATACTCTAAGCGCATGTTCCTTTTCAGAAAGTACGTGATAGTTTCCTTGGATCCTACGTTCCATGCTTGTTTAGACGACGGAGACAGGGACAACATTTCACACATACTGCTATCCATGTGTCAAGAAACTCATCAATAGTCTTTTTGATTTTCTATATAATGATGATAGATTTTTATTTTCATTGACTATATGATTATTCCGCAATTCAAGACCTATCATTTATTAGTGTCGATAAATGAAGAGGAGCATTATATATATGTTTCTTTCTTTTTCTTTTTTTTTTTCCTTTTTTTTCTTTTTTTTTTCCGGCTCACTCTTGATAAGTGTAAGACAAATGTATATGGGGATTTTATATACTCAACCAATGATTACCTTGCTACAACATCCACAACAGTATCAGGATCCCAGCAAATCACTTTAGATAAACATTTAACTGCAAAAATAAAAAGAAAGTGATTCGGTAATGATTAATTTTGAGGATGAATCTTTCAAACGACTACCATACCTGAGTTTCACATTCAATTATGAATGTAAATATTTAAGGATTTTATAATGACAAAGTGGAACTCAATCTATAGTTATAAGAACTATTTCAACCTTAAAAGGTTTAGTGTGTCATCCTAAACAACTCATAATCAACTCCAAAATATGAAGTCTCAAGAATGAAAAAAATCAAAGAGTATTATTTATTTTTCTTTTATATGAAAACTAATATAATATACTAGCCGAACATGCTTAGCTACTCCCCCACACTTAAACTCAACATTGTCCTCAATGTTCAAAACCGAAAATTCTGATTTCTGACATAACAACCCTGAAAAACTCAAAAACTCTACCAATGGGTAGGGAACTAGGAAAAACATACTAAAAGAAATTTGTTCACCTACATATTTTCTATAATGTTTCAAAATTTAAAAGTGTTTCGAAAAATTGTCCGACCCTTACGGCCTCCGGAATGACAGACATGCAATCTGAAAAAGTTCTGTAAAAATACCAAAACTCAAATGTCCAGGCCTATCGCTCCAACTTAACAGACTCAAAATTAAAATTTTATTTTTGGAAAAGATAGGTGAGTCTTTCCTATTTAAAATTTTGGGTAAACCACTCAAATCGGACTCCGTATGAAGTTTCGAGAGATTTTTTCGTAATGCATGTGCAGAGAAAAAAAAATCTGACGAGAATATTTCATCAAAACTTTTCACTATAGATTTAGGACTTTGTAAAATTTAATATGGGAATGAAAAATATGATATGAAAAACTAAGAAAAATAAAAAAAATAAAAGGGATAGATATACAAAACCGATGGGTTTCCTCCTACGCAGCGCTTGGTTTAACGTCGTCAGCCCGACGTTATTGTTATCATCCGTACACCAATAATCTGAAAATTTGGAAATCCTTTAAAATATAAATCTTCAATTCGAATAACAGTTTCACAAAAACATTATCATAGAATATAAATATTGAACCAATCACTTTATTGCAGTTTTCCCCACACTTAGATCTTTCTACATTCGAAAGTGAAAAGAGAACATAGAATTCGGGAACTTCAAAAGGTTTCTCAGCTTGGTGAACCTGCACAATACTCGAATTAAACACATCTAGTGGTGGATACTTATAAGCAAAATAATCCGTTAAAACTTTGGAAGCACATAACTCCAATCGTAAGTGAGGTATTTTCTTAAAAGTTGGGTTAACAACTCTTTGAGAAGCTACTTCAATTGGATGGAAATGATCGATAGATATAGAATTAAGCAAATGATTAGACAAACCTTGTACCAGATCCTCATTAATTATCTCCAATGAATTATTTACCTCAATAGTATCGTGGTCCTCTATCGGACTATTATTATCTAGCTTAATTTGGTCTTCCACGACTTTAATCAATTTGGTTTCATTCTCAATATCCATCTCTTCAACAATATCATCATCCGAATCAAATTCCTCTCTCATGAACTCTTCTTCAATATAAATTTTGGGGTATTTTGTATGAGTATCCGTTGAGGGAATTGTCGGGTCTATTTCTTGCAAATCAATCGGCCTAAATATATTGTAATCCGGATGTTTATTGTAACGTTGATATGCATTTGAGTATGTCACACCGTTCATAACAATGGTTAGGTCAAACTAAGGCTCATCCTTTTGAATTTGCGAGTGATCATTATTAAGATGCGAAGTTGGAATAACTTCATCATTGCTACATCGACTTTCCAAAGGTTTCTCATCCTCAAAGTATTCTTTGTCATCCATAGGAATTTCAGAATTAATTTGGTTTTGGGGCCAAACTTCTTCTTCATTCATTGTCTCGCTGAGTTGAGCAATGCGATTCTTCATGATATCTATAGACCTTTGAAGTCCTTCGAGTGTATCTTCAGTCTTTTTTCCACGCTCATCCATATTATTCATAAATTGGAGCATTAGATTTCCAAATTAGAAGAACTATCATTACGAGCATAGCTATCCATGTTCTGGTAGCGTTCATCCGTACTTTGAATTTGCTGGTCCATTTTATCTACATATCGCTGCTGCAGATCTGTCAGACTAAAAGAATCATGATTAAAAACATAACTATCCCCCAATCCTTGTGATTGTTCACTTACATGCACGTCATAAGGTTTTTGACATGTATGATAATATCCATAAGATTACATGGGATATTGTTCGCAACCAAAAGATTGGTTTTGATTGTACCTATGGTATGGTTGATAGTTATCATATGAATGAGATTGAAAATTATATTGATTACCACTTTTATGTGATTGATCTTGTGCTCCGTACATGTTATTTCCGTAACGAAACATAACGACTCACAAGGAATAGAAAATCAAAACAAAAAGCTAAAAAAAAAAACTAAACAAATAACAAATCAATTAGCAACTGCTCCCTGGCAGCGGCGTCAAAATCTGTTGGGCTGTCGTTGGCTCAACAAATTAATAAATATATTTTCCACTAATTAACTGGTAATACAACGATAGTAAGAGATCATTCCCACAGAGAGATGTGTAATTGATAGGTTATTTGATCAGCAGTATAAAGTAAATAACAAAGGGGGGTTTTGGTTATGAGATATAAATATAAAGGCAATAAGAAATAAAAGAGATGATCAAGATATCCTTCGCCGCTACCAAGCGTTAACATGATTAGAATACTTATCTATCGTTCATAAGAACCATTCATCACCAACCGTAGGAAAGCATCTAGAGCAGTGTTATCCCCGAAGTTCCTTGTGTAACCGGATACTGAAGCGCTCGCATATCAAGTTATATCCAACCGAACCACCAAGTAGTAGCACACTCAAGGTGTAACCCAATCGGAAGCTTTGAGTTATGTGAATTTAGGTTGATCCTAGCAGTTAGACTCTTAGCCCAAGGGAAACTTACTAGTGTTGTTTTAACACACGATTGCTCTACATAATCCCTCTGAGAAGTCTCACAATCTCTACTTGTGCGAGGGTTATTCAACAGTTACACGAATATCCTAACCCTTTATTAGCAATAGAATGATCAAGAGATTAATCCAATTGTACACTTGAACAATCTAGAAATCAATCATAAAGCCTAAATATAGTGAAAACAAATGATGATGATTAAAACTCTCAATAGGTTTGTATTAATAATAAAGCTTCATGCTAGGAATATTGAATTCATCCTTTATCAACAAAAAAGATTTAGCTACTCATATTACAAAGAAGATGAATAATGGTGGTTTCCCCCTAAAGGGGTAAACCCTAGGTTTTGATGTTGAATAAACCCTAGATTCTAATATGAGATGATCGATATATTATTTTGGAAGGCCTAATACCTATTTATATAGGTTTACAATGCTTGGCCTCGAAGTATCCTAGTCGGTTAAGGAACCCGACCCTACAAAAGTAGTAAATAAAGACCCTAAACATGATTCGGGACTTTTTGGACTTCATAGGTATGCATACGGGTATACGTACCTAAATTTCCATTAAATCTAGGGGAAATAAGTCAACTCCAGGGGACATGAGTATGCATACCCGTATGCATACTTTGCTGGTCTTCGGTATTCGATAAAAACTCGTTTTGGCCACAACTTCTTCGTCTGAACTCGAAATGAACTCATTATTTTTGAATTCTTTTTGTCTTTAATTTATATTCAATATGATGATGAGAAATACTTAATTTAAATGAGTTAATCTAGGTCTTTGGCCTGTCTCTTGATTTTGAGCGTTTTGCTCATTTTCGTCGCACTTCTCCCACTTCTCTTGAACTTGGGCACTTGGATACTTGGAATAATTCTCTTCATAGATATTTTCAGAACTTCGTAGCTCCTTTTTGGATGATTTACCTAATAGATACATATAAGAGAAAACAAGAGTAATAATACGAAAATATACAAGAATAATAGCTAAAGCAAGTATGGAATGGGCACTAAAATCATATGAATTATGCACTTATCAAAGTATTTTTAGTGGATTTCCAAGGATACTTAAAATCTGTTGCTCAACCTCCAAATTTAAGAATTATGGTGGCAAATTCTTAATATCTATCCAGAATTGTTGTATATGAAATTCAGAGTTTCAAGAATGATAGAAGTATCAAGACAACCATCAAAGCTCCATGTCCCTTCCTCCAGTACATAATTGATCATCCCATTTATAAAACCTAAATATGAACATATTCTTAGCATTTCTTCTAATCTGAAAATAATTATGCCCCCATGCCATTGTTGCTTCTTGCTCCACCTTATCAGGACCCATTGAATTCTCATTAAATATCTTGGACGGTAAGCTCATTGACCATTTTTTATAGTTGGGGTCAGCTTAATATGAGGATAACTAATAACTTTCTGGGTGTTTTCATCACCATCTAAATTTGTATTTCTAATTCTCTCAATTAAATCAAACACCTCACCAACTGATTTCCTAGTCGACATTGTAGAAATAAGAGTAACTATAACAGATTGAAATTGTAAATGATGAGTTCTATCAAACCTAAATTCCATAGAATTTAAAAAGCACTTGCATGAATTCATCTTGCAACGTGTTAAGCTGCTCAGAAAAAGTAGCCACCTCTATCAATTTGAAGAGAAAACAACAAAGTCTGGAAAATCTGGTGTTGATTTTTGGTTTTCTCTCCATAAATTATAGTTCAAATGCCTCCTTTAATAAAACTCGGACCTTTACTTTCAGCATAACCCATGAAAACTTATCCTTATCTGCAATACACAACCTTTGGGGAACATATAACCTTTAATCAATAACCTTTGGCAGAGCGAAGGATCAATAGCCACCTAACAATACCTGCTAGCCATGACAACAACCACACAGAACTTAAGATATGGTTGAGAACATCGAAGCAGAAATAGTTAGGGTAACGAAAAAGGTCGATTAAAACAAAGAAAAAAACTGCAAAGAAAACTCAGAACATGATAGAGACAAGATAAAGAATCAAATTAGTAAAAATAGAAGAACAAACAAAGATTTAAGGTGAAAAAGGAAGAAATTTTATAACTTAGTAGATCGATTTCATGATCGAGTCAATCACCGATTTTATCACCTCTCTAGACCTTTCAGATGTTAAATATTTTCATTCCCGAACTCATATCTTTCTCCCAAGGAACTATCTTTTAAGCAATATCAGTGGCAAAACGGGAAAATATATTATGTTCCGCAGGTAAAAGAGGAAGAGATGGAGGCCTTGGCTCTCTTCTATTAGTTCATCAACACCGTAATATTTATCCAGCAGAGTGTAATTCAAAACCATAATCATCTTCAACATATTTGCATCAGCTGCTACAGAAAGATATAGGGTTTTGTAATGATTATACAACATGGATATGTCTGCTGCTGACGATGAAGCAGTACTACATGGCACTGGAGAACGTAGGTTTATCCTGCAGAGTTGAGTTCCACCGGTTATAATTGTAATATGGTCTTGCCATTGATGATTTCGGCTCTATTGTTTTTCTTTTAAGATTTACGATTCGGTTATTTGTGCATTTTTTCCCAAAATTGTTCCAGTAATAATTATACTAATGTAAATGATGCTTTTTTTGTTCTTCAAAAGATGCAGTAGAGCAGAGATGAGTATAGACAAGGAAAACTCCATACATTTGTCCTTCAGAAAAACATTAATCTTACTTTCAAGATGTTAAGGAATTGTTTAAGTATAAAGTAGAAATATTTTTCTTTTTCTGTGATGTTAGTCGTAACTACTTGATTCATTTTTCTGAAAAATCAATGGATTGTGGCATTATCTGGAGGCGCAGAGTTCAAATCACCATGTGATATTTAACGTTTAAGGTGTAATCTTGCAAATTGGTTCGGAAGGTGAACCATGACAGTTGAAATACACAATGCAAAGAATTCATATACAATTAGTGCACCCATAAGTATTTCCTCCCTAAGGTACAATGATCCCCAAGGTGGAAATTCGAAGAGATGTTATAAGTCCTCGTAACATAGAATTCAAAAAAATATTAGCTTAAGATGCATGAGAAAGAGAGTATGAAACATTCGAAAATGCTAAGGGGTCTCATCATAGTCCTCATTGTGCTTCATTAGTACCTTCTTTGTTGTTTTAGTCGAATCATGCTACACTACGTACCTGATTACCGCGTGATTATGATTCTCAAAGTATGAACTCCAGTATGCACTATGAAAATGTTACATGGGGCACAAAGTACCTAATCCCAAACCGATGGTCAAAAAGTGAAAACTACGACTGAATAGAAAATAAAAATTAAGACGTTAATATCATGATACCAAAAATGGGAGTGAGAAAGTCAAATATTTGTTTGACAAAAAGTAGAGGGGCAGGTTTCCTACCCTTTTCCGATCTTAAGGTCCAAATATCACCTACTAATTCCTATGTTTGTTTGGTTGCTAGCGACAGAACAGGAGGAATGTTGTCCCGCGCGGTCCCTTACGATGGATTTATAAGCTAGCGGGCTTAGAACCCTTCGATAATAATTCATAATTATTCATAGCCGATGATGATAATGCACATGTAACTAACTCTCTATTTTGAATTGAAATGATCAGAACAATCCTTAATGTTTTCAATTTTTTTATTAAAGGGCATTAAAATTTAAAACTCTTTTAATCGAACCTTCTTTTATCTTTCGGAGGTTTTTTTCCCGAGAATTTCTCGATCATAAGATTTTCAATTTTTCACTGGATGAAGCAACGACTCCTTCCATCAAATATGAGTTCGATTCTAGAGATTTTAGTATTGACTATAATAAAGAGGAATCACAAGCCAAAAACTGTATGTGTATCACCAGTATCGGTTCGATTTTTTTGGGGTAGTAATTAACCCACCACAAGCTAGTCTTTTCCTTAAATAAAAAATCCACTTCAAGGTCTTTGTAAAAAGTTAACCAATCGATCTGGAGCGGAACGATCATACTCAAAGAAGAAACTTAGGATTCATGCATTATTACAGATTTCAAATGCAACAAATCTAATTTATTTTGAGTAAACATTATATATACAATATTAGTTAATTATTTAGTGTGTACTTGTAATTGAAAAGTAATGGAACGGAAGTTTGATTCAAACCCATATCTTAATTACATCTAAAATGGTTCAAACCAATTCCTCAAAAAAAAATTACATCTAAAATATCAAACTTACAAGAATGGAGGAATAATCAAGAATTCTAATTTAAGACTCCATCTCAATCTATTTTGATTTTTTTCCTTATTAATCTCAAGGATTTTTTAGTGGGTAACACTTCTTTTGAAAATGGAGATTTTGGAGGAATAAGAAGAAGAAGAAGAAGAAGAAGAAGATAGACAGACAAAAAGTAATCCGGAGAAGAGGAATTATTTTTTCTTCTAAAGGAACATGAGAAAATGCTCCCAATTTCATATACTCATAAGAATTCTTACATGAATCAAATACATCTCCATTGAAATACATGGACAAATACAAATTCTATGTATTCTAAAACACAACAAAAGTACTAAATTCATGTAGTTCGTTGAGGAAATCGATGTTATTTGAGGGATGGTGTGAAATTTTTGATTCCACCATTTGAATTGTTGTTCTTCACTGAGAACAAATTTATCTTCTTCTTTAAGATTTGATGCTCTTATAACAGAGGAGTAATATGCGTTGTGTATCGAAAACGCGATCACATCCGGTAGCAATGGATCTTGACAATAATGTAAATCAACGTCAACCCTGTGTGATCCATTCTCGAAGATGTATTTTAAACGATTGCATTAACCCGTAGAACCGCCTTCAAGGCTATATGAAATTGTTATACAAACATATAGTAAGAAATCAAGATAACATACATAAGAAGTCTGAATGATCCGTAATAAAAAAAAACCTAGAAAATTGTTGGAACAACAATTTCTTGTTATTAAAAGCTATAAAAACTAGGAAGACTAACCTTGATATGCCCGGAAGATCCAAAAAATCAGATCAAATCCAGGAAGATCAAGATAAAAAACGATGAAGATGATGGGAGTTTTCTTTCCATTTTTCGGTTACCGGAGAGAGGGAAGTGGGGAAAAAGATCATAGAAAAGAAACTGGACTATTTTAGAAAGAGGAAGTAAGAAGATAATTTAGAAATTGGACTCCATAATAAATATTAAACAACTTTAAGGATTTGACCGTGTTTTAATTAATGTTTACAGCTGTAATTTAGTGGGTCTACTTTCAAAATACCAATCTAAGAAAATCCAACGGCTACTGACCCGCTAGCTTATAATTGAGTTATAAGCAGCCGTGCCGGATAGCACGACCCACAGAACTGAAAAGTCCTTCATACAGGGGATAAAGATAAATTTATGTTCTGGAGACGATAGTAACTAAGACTCATGGAGTCATGGTTAGAGTAAAGAATATAATTTCATATTTCTCTTTTGTTGATGATCTACCAGGTCAACATTATTATATCACCATTGTCGGTTCTTTTTGAACTTGGGAAAAATACGGTTTAGTCCAAAATCCCATCTAAATATACTATTTAGTCCTAACCCATTCAACTAGGTACAAATTAGTCTTTTTTTATGGAAAGTACACAAATAACCTTCTTGTTTACAATTTAGTCCAAATATTTATAATTTAATCCAAACAGACTCATGATGATGTCAACAATTTTAAATAATAAAAAAATAAAATAAAATCAATTTATCTTTTGAACCATTTGTCCAAAATTCGCAAACTTTATATATTCGGAAAGCTCTTTCCGAGAGCTACAAAAAGAGTACCCATATGGATATATAATTTTCATTTTTAAATTTTTTTAATTTACATTGGTGTGTACAATTATGTACACCACTGCAAATCCAGAATCTATGATAGCCAAACTGCCACCCTAATCTGCACAGACTGAGAAAAATACCAACCACGCCAAGCTCCAGTTGGATAACATCCAGATTTCCAGAGGTAAGTTTAGCAGATAAGCTGCATCGAGGACAAACCAATGAACATAAGAAATCGCAGCTTGAAAAGAAAATGATTATCCTTTCACCAACATCCACATAAGAAAACAAAACAAGAAAACGATCAAAATAAAAATTTACTCAGTTTATGGTCAGAGACACAATCCATGCGGGAATTAATACACAAACTTAATATGGCTTCGAAACATCCCAGTACAGTGATTCATTGCACTTTACCAAAAACGAGATTACTAACATGCACGACAGATCAATCAATCATGCTCACACCCAGACCTACTTTTTCCAAGTATATTGGTGCATCAATACATTCATCCATGTGAAACATTCCTAAAGCCGATCATTCATAGCCACAAACAAACCTACTTTTCATTGAAAATGCACTGGTGCACCAATGTGTAGACCCCTGTAAAACATGCATAAAATCGATCATTCATATTCACGCTCTGGCAAACTTTTTCATGGGAATTACACAGGTGCACCAATGTGTACACCCCTGCAAAACATGCAGAAAAACGATCATTCATAACCACACACAAACCTACTTTTACATGGGAATTATAGAGGTGCACCAATACGTACACCGCTTCAAAACATGCATAAAGCTAATCATTCACAACCGCACACAAACCTATTTTTTCATGGGAGTTACTTCCCACCGGTGCACCAATATGTACACCATTGTAAAACAAGGGAATTGTACTTTTTCATAAGATTTGCACAGGTGCACCAATATGTACACCCCTGTAAAACATGCACAACACCAACAAAACACATGTACAACATCTGTACAGTTATGTGCACATTAAGATTTATATGTACCATTGTGTGCGCGTTAACAATTCAGAAACATTCAAAAACATTACCAATTAAAATATGCACAAATATATACACATTAAAATCAACAATTGTACATTTATGTACACGTTAACAATAAATATTAGGCCATGGTGACTATAAATATGCCCCATTCATAATATGTTGCAGTTCTAGGAACTCATTACTATAAATATGGGGCACATGTAAAGGGCCACAATGACTCACAACATTTTTATAATAGCTAAACCAAGAGGATTTTGCTAGATATCATATGGAACAAAAGTAAAATAAACTTTCACAAATAACAAAGATGTTTTATCCCAAAATAAACCTTTTGCAGTCATTCCTAGCCCACCAAAATCTAATAATATTATTACTCCATGCACTCGGGAGTATTAACAAAGTGCTTATTTGAACCATATTAGTCATAACAAAACTAAAGTGCTTACTAGAATCAGATTCAAGGGCAACTACTGTTCTTAAGGGAGAAAACAAATTAAAGTCCAGACAAACCTAATCCAATTTGAACCATAATATTTATAACAAAAAGTAAAGTAAAAGATATGCTCAAATCCGTTAAATCATCAAGTAAGAAGGAATTGGATACCTCGTTAATATCTAAATACCGTCCATTATTCTTCTCCACTTTCTTAAGCTCCCTCAATAAGTACCTAAACACGTAGCAAGCATGTTATTAAAATCATCTCATGATATCGAAAAACAACAACTTGAGGTTTCATCAAGAATTAGTTATTTTATATTTTTGAGAGAGCACAATGTTGTGCACACCTACAAAAATATAGCATCCATACCCAAAACAAACCATATATTATTGAGATTGTACAGTGGTGTGCACACCTATAATAATTAAAAAAATCCAACATACATACCCATAAAAAAGGCCATAAAATCGTGAGAGAAGATAATGGTGTACTATGTACAAACTTACAAAAATTCAGCATTTATACCCATAAAACATGCATATATTATTGAGGTAGCACAGTGTTGTACAACTATGTACACACCTATAAAACATGCATATATTACTGAGATTTGTACAATGGTATGCAACTATATACCTACAAAACCCCAAAAAGTCGTACATACCAAGAAAAAAAACATAAAATCGTGAGAGAGCACAATGATGTATAACTATATACACACTTACAAAAATCCATTATTTATACCCAAAACATAAAATAATTCAATAACAAAATATGCACAAACTGGTTCTCATTTACTCCTTTGTTCAAGTCATCGAAGTTACTTTACAAAATTCACTTTTAATACATTCATTAACGTAACAAATGGAAAAGTCAGTAGTGAAACAAAGAATCTCACCGCATTTTAGAGAGTGCATCTAAAATAAAGAATTGTACAACCTGGAGCACATCAAAATCAACATGTGTACAATTATGTACACATCAAAAATCAACATTTATACAACTGTGTGCACATTAATCAACAGGTGTACAATTATGTACACATCAAGAATCAACAGGTGTACAACTATGTACACATTAACATACAATGAATCTTAAAAATCTAAAATTATTTAGAACCTGCTCACTCTGTACTACATTGTTATTCAAGCATTTCGAATCTTCCTAGGAAGAATGTATACATGTATAAAAATCCATAGAAGTTGAAAATAATGGATGATATACCTCTTTGGTACTTAACTGAATGAAAGAGAAACCTCGCAGCTCTCCTCGCTTTGGACCAAGAGTGTGCCAAAATCCTCCGACTCAATCTTTCCATAAGAAGAAAACATCTTTATTAAAGCAAATTACGAATACAAATTCAGCGACTATTAATACTGGTATAAGAGAAGGGAGGGAGGGAGGGAGGGAGAGAGAAAATGACACATATTCGGTAATTCTTTGATCAAGATTACAGATGTATAGCCTTTTTTCACACGTCTGGTCAGTCGACCCATTAGACCATTGTCATTATTAACGAAGTCAGTTATAGAACAGACTTTTTTAATTCTAAAATCATACTCATGTATCTTTCAGTGTACAAATATGTACACGTCTACATTTAAAATTAGTATTATCTCAAAATTTTAACTGTGTAAAGAAGAAACAAAAGAACCAACGAGTGGTTTTGTTGAACACAACCAAGTGCATCCCTCATATATATGTGTCTCTATACACATACAACAAAAAATAGATGATTTATATCAATTCAAATGGTCATTTAACTAAGGACTAGTATTTTCTAAAATTCAAAAGAGAGAAATAATCTATTCAAATGGTCCTTTAACTAAGGACTACATCACCACTAACCACTGCTCATACCATCACAAAAATGAACTATGGTGGAGATTTTTCCACTGGACCACTATTCTTCATAACCCAAAGGCATTTTTGAAATGTGCTCGAATGGAAACAAATCATTTTTTTCACTATATCATTTTTTTTGTCCGTCAGTGGTGCTTGCTTCCATTTGTTGGACTAAAGTCCAAAATTTCTTAACACCCAAATGATTTGTTCCTTTTAAACTTCTTCCCACTTCGATAAGAATTTAGAGATGTTATCCTTTCTGCAAGGATGCCAACATTGCCAAGAAATAAAGAAGACCCCATTTCAATTCTCGCCACCAAGTAATTTGACCTCAGTCGTAGGTTATATATTGATCGGATGTCTGTGCTACCAGTAATTTGGTTCAATTAACCAATGTTGTTTCTAAGTTTGGATTTAAGGTGTACAACCTATATAAGCACAAATATGGAAACTAACAAATATAAATTAAGAGGTAAAAATGTACCCATCATGCTTGCCTTAACCTCTCAGATTGAGAAGTATTAGTGACAACTTGTAAAGAAATAGTTGTGCCAAGAGAAGCCTATTATTATTCATGTGACGCACTAAAGCTTTGTCAAGAATCCATTGCAGTCAGCTTCTTCCAAAAATCAACGTATATAGCATTTTAGCAGAGTATGCAATCGACGGATCCGTTCTTCATTAGCCTGGTCAAATCAGTAAAGTTTTATAGTTACTTAGTTTATCATTTTTCTACAGATTACAAGGCAAACTAAAATATGAAAATCAAGTAGGTTACACTAAACTTCCGAGAAAACTCACCTAATTTGTGTGGGTAGACTCAGTATGTAGTTAATATCTGGTCGGAAAACTAATCCAAATGATTTTTGAAAAGATTAGATGGGTAATATTTTTGATAATTTATTTTTTGATAATTACAAATATGAAACCAAATGATATTATGAAGAAAAAGATAGATCGCAATTTAATTAGGAACCCTAAAAAAATTCTGCAAACATTTCTTTGATAATTTTTGACTCAAAATGATGATAATAATCCCAAGATTATAGATCGAAGCAGTGATTTTGAATCAGAAAATAAAATTTATATGAAATCAAAGCTTTGAGTTCTCAAAATCTCAAAAAACAAGAAACGTTAAAATACCTCCAATGGTTTTCGGTGGCTCCGTCAATAAATTCCGCCTTCCTCTTCAACAGATCGAGTGAGAGGAATTAACGTTTAAACTCTACCTTTTTCTTCAAAAGATCGACAAGGAGAGAGAAAAATTTTCCGGAGACGAAAAGCATAGAGATGAAGACGTTTCTGGATTTGAGAGAACTAAACTAAATCTCGAAAACTTACATCTTTGATGGGTATTTTTGTCATCGTAAAAATTCATTTTGGACTAAATCGTTTCAAAAAGGATTAACCTGTTCATAATTTGGTAAATTTGGACTTCCTAGCAATAGGCTTGAGAAGGCAGGACTAGATTATCTAAAGCCCAACTAGTTTGGGACTAAACGTTCATTTCTAGTTTGAATTTTTATCCACAAACTACAATTCAAAACTAAGTTTTTGTGAGTTTTGCCGTCGTGGGATTTACATTGACTTAAAAAATGAAGTTTTCACCTTTTTTTTTGTTTGAAAGTGAGCTCCGAAGACATGTATGTATGCATGTGCTGCCTGATCTCATAATGTACTAACTACACTCTTTTCTTCTCAAAGTTACATTCATCCTGATTACTTCATCTACCTTATAAACAATGATAAGGGGTGTCTATATTTATCGAAACTACCGAAATTATCCTCTAAAAAATATTAATATCACTAAATTACCCCGTCAACTCTTAATAATAAACCTAAAACTAAAATCATTCTTCATTTCTAACCTAAAAACCGATTCTTCATGTTTTCTTCTCCCTCTTTTTCTTTTTTTTTGAAACAAAAACTCGTCGATTATCAACGATCCAAAATCGATTAATCGTTTTATTTCTTCTATAAAATGCCGAAACAGCCAAGAATAAAGCATCCTACTAACATGATTTTTTCTAATGATGAGAATCCCGGACTTGTGGAGGTGATTCGAAAGAAAACGAAGCAAGTGCTCGAGGAAGCAAGTGCTCGAGGAAGCCGAAGCGTCTCGTATTGCAGAAGAGGAGGAAATGGGTCGAATCAGGTACTTTTCTATCAACCCAATCCTCTAAACTAGGTTTTATTAACATGCAATCGCTTAGAAATCGAATTTTTTGAAATCAATTTTTTTTGGGTTTTACAGAATCGGATTATGTTAGTGTACAAGTACACCGATGTTGTTTAGAAACGGTTTATGTTCTTTCTCACATAAACTGATTGTTCTGCATGTGAATAAGAATCGGAGAATGTTAGTGTATAAATAGCCCGATTCAGTTATGGTAGGGATAACCGTTGTTTTTGTAACTTATTTTCGTTAGAATCGGACTACATATGTGTTCACAAAAATCGATTGTGTAGCCTTTGAATTCTTATATGCTTAGTTAATAATCGTACTTTATATGTATATTGAGAAAACCGATTAGTAGAATCGGTTTACATTAGCATTTAAAAAATACAATTGTTGATTTTATTATGTTAGGAATCGGATTTTATATATGTATTGATTATACTGATTCCTATAAGAAGAACTACCCATCGCTTTTGTATGTTTTTTTTTGTTAAAATCGGATTACATGAGCACTTGAATAAACCGATTGGTTATTTGCGATGTTAGGAATCGAATTTTATATGTATCAAGTAAACTGATTGTGTACATTGACTTAAAAAAATACATTTTATTTCATTGTTGTTTGTCGATTAATTCTGTATTCTACAGACCAAACAAGGGCAAGCAACAAAAGAAATCTGAAAAGAAATATAAGAGGAAACATGACTTTGGGACCTCGTCTAAAATATGGTCAAAATTTGAATGCTTCCCACCGAAGGGCCACGGGGAATAAAGCCAAAGGGATCAACATCAATGACCCACCACCTCAAGCGGAGCAACCAACACATGAAGAATATGATTCAGATACACCTATTGAACAAGAAGGTGGTGATAGAGAAGTTTCCGAAGAACAAAGTGATGAGGAAGTTAATGAGGAGGAAAATGGTGGAAAGGAGATCGATGAAGAAGAAATTGGTGGCAAGGAAGGTGGTGAAGAAGAAAGTGATGAAGAAGAAGGTGAGGATGAAAGTGATGAAGAAGAAGGTGAGGATGAAAGTGATGAAGAAGAAAGTGAGAAGCAAGTTGATGAAGAGATAGGATAAGTTCAAGAACAAATGAAAGAACAAGTGCAAGGAGGAGACGTTCAAGAACAAGGTAAGACATATGGTAAGAAGAAAGATGGTCCAAAGAAGAAGAAAGGGAACCACATGCCCGACCCACTGAAGATGTTTTATCGCGGGCCCAAGGATCCCGTTTACGGGTTACTCGGTGATGGAGGACAGATGTTATGGGGGTACAAAGGAAGTTGTGCCGCCTTCGTTTGCCATACAATAGTAAGTACCTAAACCTTATGCTATATAACATAAATCCATGTAGTGTTTTAATTGTTGTCCACCGGGTTTGTTTTGTTTTATAGGATCACAGGGATGTCGTTCGTCGTATAAAGC
The DNA here is from genome assembly GCF_003573695.1 of Papaver somniferum. Taxonomy (NCBI): domain Eukaryota; kingdom Viridiplantae; phylum Streptophyta; class Magnoliopsida; order Ranunculales; family Papaveraceae; genus Papaver; species Papaver somniferum. The sequence goes on along the minus strand of NC_039366.1, from coordinate 199,420,709 downwards.
CAGGAATGTCAGTGAGTATGATGAGGAAATGGCCACTGCAAGCAATAGAATCAACCGTTGGAGAAGTTCCAGAAGTAATCGATCTAGTCAATTCTACGGGGTTGATACCTGCAGTCGAGAATTTGGACCTTGGTTATGACAAACCTCTTTGTTCTGCCTTTGCCGAGAGATATTACGGGGAAACAAATACTTTGCATCTTCCGTTTGGAGAACTGACGATAACTCCAAATGATGCGAGGTTCATTACCGGGCTAAGCATAGAAGGTAAAGCCGTGAAGCACAAAGAGTATGCGCAAGAGCTTGAGTGGGACAATATTTACGCTTTCACCAAGGATGTGCTCCAATGGGATGAGTAGTTGACCAAGTCAGAGATGCTGGTAGGCAAGTCAAAACAAAGGATATTCCGTCTCTCGAAGCTGAGGGACAACTTCATGGTAACAAAGAATCTTCGTGCTGAGGGAAAAGAGGTGACGCCAGAACGTATCATCGCCACGGCCAATGCGTATGTCCTCTACGTCCTGGGAGCTGTTATCTTCCCCGACGTTTCCAGTGCCCATGTGAGTGCCAACTTTATCCAGTTGTTGCAACCATTTGACAAGATTCACGAATACTCTTAGGGAACTACCATCCTTGCACACTCGTTGAACGAGTTGGGAAAGGCTTCTAGGGCTCAAAGGAACCAAATCGGAGGGAATATGACTTTTATGCAGGCGTGGATATATTTGCACTTCCCAATATTTGCTCAAAGGACTTTTGAGAACAAGGAATGGGACCACGAGTATTATGGAGACGAGTACACCTACAGAAGTAAGACGAAGAACCAAAAAAAAAGGATTATCTAAAGTTGAGACGCCAGTTGGAGACTTGACGACAAAAGATGTTGTCTTTGATCCTTATAAAAAGGATTTGTCTTAAGGAAAAGGAAAAGGAAAAGGAAAGAAGGTTGGGTGCGAAGAACAAAGTGATTATTTTGGGTATTTGTTTCACCCAAGAGGATATATAATGTACAATTCGACGAGAGTCGCAAGACAATGCGGTTACATACAATAAATCCCAAAGGAGCACAAGATGTTCAAAATCAATGAGAAAAAAACCAAACCATATGATAATGATATTGACATTGTTCAGAATCCTTTACCATCATGTGATTATTGGGAAGACATAGCGTCTCACAGATATACTATGGATGGTCCATCTCGAACAGATGATGATGCAATTCCGGGTTACATGAGATACTAGTAGATGAGAGGCCCAAGATAGAGGACAAAGATACGTCTCTTGAAAGCCTAGTGCGTATTGTTACTCAATTACGGTTTTTTTAATGTTGTTTGTTCTTTAAAATGGAAACAGAGAAGATGAATCGGGTACTTGATAACCCGAGCAAAGCTACAAATCAGGGAAGGAAAAAATCTTAAGGCCAATGAAAAGTTGATTGATGAATTGAACAGTCTCGACGATGTAGAAGATGGTGCAAAATTTGGGGAGGAGGAGGATGAGGAGCCAAAGAATAAGAGGACCCCCCCCCCCCCCCCCCCCCCCCCCCCCCCAAAAAAAAAAAAAAAGATGTCTGAAGGTGCATCGAGCAGCACCCAACCTGGTAAACGAGGACGCGGTGGACGTGGTCGTAGTGGGGATGTTCATGAATGAATGGTTATATTCATGTTTATGTCTTTAACTATGGATAATTATATGGAGTCAAAACTTATGTCTTGTCTTAAACTTATTGTCGAATTATGTTTGATTATATTCCTAGTTTATGAATGACTTAATCTGGTTTATTTTGAAAATTGTTGGTGTTTGTCCAAGACGCGATAAAGTAACCAACTACAATATGTGTGCAAAAAATGCAGGATTCTAGCATTTTTCAGTCAGAATCGGTTTACATGTACCTGGTAAAGTTTTCTTATTGCCAGTGCTTCTATTTGTACATGGTAAAGTTGTTGAGACTCGAGAGTAAGAAAAAGTTTATATACATGAAGTTTCGATAACCTCTTTAGCATGATTTTTTATTCCATTTTATGCAAATGTGAGCAATTCCCTAGCGAATACCAAAAATTATTATTTTTACTATGATAAATTTAACATGGAAAATGCAACACTCTCACGTTCAATGTTTTCTATGTATTATTTATGTAGATAAAAAAATGTATCTTGATATTTACAAGGTTATTGGCATTCTAAAGATGTATAATTTTGATTTTGCCTTTATTTATGATACACTTTTATCAGCAAAACATTTTAATGATTTTTTGTTATCAACAAAAGAAAAATACATATCTTACTACTTTCTATGCAAAATATCGCTCTTATTCCTCATATAATAGGTGCCCATACACTTTAATCTAGCCTATAGGTCACCCCTTTCGTGGTGTGGACATAGGTCCCATTCTACCGACACTGTCCGGATGATATCCCTTTCTCTTATGGCGGCTCCACTCGCCTACCAGTACTAAATGTTGGTGACAACTACACACATACATAGGTGCTACTACATTTTAATCCGGCCTATAGATTACCCCTTCCGTGGTGTGGAGGTCACCCCTTTGATGGTGTGGGCATGGGTCCATTGGCGGAGCCATGCATGAACTAAGGAGGACAAGTTTTTTGCCAAATCTAAAAAACAATATAGAATGTTATGATTTTATTATATATTGCAATATTTGTCCCCCTGGTTTTGTGAAAGTATGAGAAAATAAGAGATATTGTGATATTTATCCATAATGTTAATATTGATTGTGCTAAAATAGGAGATACACACCCATATTTATCTGTTTGATTAGTCTAACATTGCCGTCTTATACTTCATATAATGTAAACAGCAAGAAACGAAAGGGAAAGGTAGAAACAGTTGGACGCAAGACATGTTCCAGGGTCTTAAAATTATTCTTTGATCAAAAATGACTAATAGTTAATTGAAGAATTTTATAACTCAGTCTCACATTTCGTAGAAAAATGGCTCAATTTTTCTTTTGCCACCTTCGACCACCATTCAATGCATTTAGGATTATGCTCACTTCGTGTAGTTGTCCTCCCATCCCAAACTTCCTGGCTCGGCCACTTCATGGGTCACGATCTATCCACACTGACCATACGGGCTCCACTCGTCTACGGCCTTCCAGTACTCAATGCTGGTGACAACTACGTTCATACATAGATGCCCCTATATTTTAATCTAACCTATATGTCACCCTTTTCGTGATGTGGGCATGGGTTGTGGTGGTTGGATCTGATGGTGCGGGCATGGGTCGTGGTGGTTGGCTCTTATGCCAATGCCAAATCCAAAGCCAAAGCCAAATATTATTATGATACCGACCCCAACTCGTCATAAGCCCATGGATAGAACTCAACTCAAAAACCGGTAGACTAGATGAGGGTACCCATCGACTTATAAACTACCCAATTAATCCCCATCTAACCAATGTGGGACCAGGGTAATGTTTTTTTCTTCTCAAAGGAATATATTTTATTTCATGATAACCACTCAAACTCGTATTTTTTTTATAATCACTCAAACTCATACGTTTTGGTAATTGGATTTTATTTACTACTATCATGAACCTCATATTTTGCGGATATATTTATTTTAAAGGGAAATGATGCATTATTTTCTCATTGTAACGGCACACTATTCTCTCAATGGTCGCATAGTTATCTGGTGAGGGCACAACGTCATCATAATTCTATGTGGAAAAGACACTTCTTGACTGGTACATACCTTTTAGAGTGACGTAAATAATTTAAGTGAGTGGATGTTTCAAAAGAAAATAATTACACTCCTCGTTGGCTGTGGATATAATCTTTATCATACAGGTTACGTAATTAGAAACCCAATACTATGTGGATATATTTTTTAAGGGGAAATGATGCATTGCTTTCGCAGTGTAACCGGACATCATACTCCCAACTGTCGCACAATAATATGGTGAGGGAACGCCATCGTCATTTTGTCTCCTTCGTCGCATATGTATTATGAATTTTATACTTTAAAATATGGTGCACAAAAAATTGATCACGTAAAATTTGGTGAAAATATAATTTTCACTTTATTCAATTTACAACCTGTGATATGCAGTCCTCTTTGCAAATATAAAATTATCTTTGCATCCTTTGTAAACGTTTTTGTATATATATTCTGCATATAATCAGGAAACTATGCCGAACAAGTTAGACATGTTCTTCCTATTTTACTCACAAAGTGACTATATGTATATACACACAACTTATAATTTTGATGTTATCCTAAGCACCACAATTACCAATGAAAGCTCGTTTTTATCATCTTTAGAAAGAAGGTTATGAAATTCTATTCATACAACAAACACCACACTTTTGGTAATGTTCCTTTTGATCTTGGTTGTTTCCTTTCTTATTTAATTGCAAAGATTTCTGACCTCATTAAGGAATAAGGTCAAGTGGGAAGATGTCATGTTTTCCTCTTTGAATGACTGAGATGCAATTGTTTCTCTTTTAAATACGATTATTCAACAATATTTATGATGATAATGAAAGAATGACGATGATGAAACAACATCAGTAAACCGTATAGAATTTTGTGTATAGTAACTTAAATCAACATGAATAAACAGAGATTTACCTAATTCCCATACTAAGCATAAGCGCGTTTACATAAACCTCATAATTTGTGGGTATTCCTCTATATAATAGCCTTAGTGGCGTCCTATGGTAGTGTGGATGCATCATAACCAAGCATTTTTTGAAAGAAGATGATCTACTTCAAAACATTTGGTCCTTGCACCAGATTTTTTCCTATAAAACATCGTCATCAAGTTAAGATGATTGAAGATAATAAAGGTAAAAGTAGTTACAACAAGTCCTCAAAGCATGAAGTAGTTAATGATATTAGTTCTGGTACTGGAGGTTATTTGTGCCAACCGATTCCAAAGGGGACTGCAGCAGCAGCAAAAGCTCCGCAAAAGACACTTCTTGATTGCTGCATACATTTTAGAATGACGTAAACTACTTTAAGTGGGTGGATGTTTGAAAAGAAAATAATTACACTCCTCTTTGTCTGTGGATATAATATTTCTCATAGAAATTATATAATCATAAACCTCATACTTTGTGGATATATTTTCTTAGACCGATGATGCATAGGTTTCGCCAAGTAACCACACCTCAGTCTCTTTACTGTCGCATAATAATCTGGTTAAGGTACACGTCATCATCATTTCGTAGTTCCGTGGAATTTTGTCAAGCAACAACTGTAGAAAATACACAACTTGATTGGTACATACATTTTAAAGTGACGTAAACTACTTAAGTGAGGGGATGTTTCAAAAGAAAATAATTACACTCCTAGTCGGCTGTGGATTTAATATTTATCATAGCGATTATGTAATCATAAACCTAATACCTTGTGGATCTATTTTTTTAAGGCGAAATAATTGGTTTTGAACTGTAACCGGACCTCGGACTCCCAACTATAGCACAATAATCTGGTGAGGGCACACGTCATCATCATTTTTTCTATTTTAAAATATGGTGCACAAACAATTGATCACGTGAAAAGTGGTCCAAAATACAATTTTCACCATATATAATTTTGTTCATAGTAACTTAAAACAACATGAAGAGTAACATAGATATACCTGATTCATACTTTGTGGACGTATTTTCTTCGAAGTGATATGATGCATTGGTGTCGCAGTGTTACCACGCCTCTTTCTCTATATGGTCGCACAATAATCTGGTTAGATTATACGTCATCATCATTTTGTAGCTCATTGGTTTTTGTCAAGCAACAACTCTGGAAAAGACACATCTTGTTCGGTAAATACATTTTAGAGTGACATAAACTACTTAAGTGAGTGTATGTTTCAAAAGAAAATGATTACACTCCTCGTTGGATGTGGATTTAATCTTTATCATAGCGATTATGTAATCATGAACCTAAAATTTTGTGGATATATTATTTTAAGGAAAAATGATACATTGACCAGACCTCGGACTCCCAGCTTATATACATTTACTCCAAATTTTCGTCTAATAAACCCTTTAGTTTCCCCTTTTAAACTACTCTCACTTGATAGACACAATTGTTCATTGGTATTCTTCAATGGTCACACCTATTCCCAAGAAAACCGTCCAACCTCTCTAATTAATGTGATTGCTGGATAAGTTCTGGATGGGTCATGCATACTCCCAAGAAAACCATTCGCGCTCTCTAATTAATGTGGTTGCTGGAATCTTGCAATGATGAACAATAAAAAAAAGAAATGACAAATTCATTAAAATTAATTTGTTTCATTCAAAAAAAAAACTAAAAAAAAATTATTGTTACAATTAGTAGATAAATATATTATTGAAAATATGATATAATTGAAAATAGGATATACATAGACATTTATAAATGACGATTTTTTATAGGAAAAAAGGACTAAATAGTTTTTTAAAGTGAAATTTGTCCTCTGATGGTGCGGTTTACGTGTGTAAACTACCACATCGTTCCACTTGACATTATTCCGCTATCACACAAGAGTTGAGAAAGCTTTGGAACGTTTCGACATGAATTCTTGAATGATTAAACCAAAAGTTTTAAACAATCACGTCGCTTGAGTTTGACAAATAATTAAATAATTACGAAGAAAATAAATAAACAAATTGTATTTTGCACGATATTTGGAAGTTACAAACTCTACTTTGCATAAGACTCCTTCTTCATTTAATTTGAATGCTCCTTTGTACTTAATTAACTAACTAATTAATCTGATATTTTCTATTTCTTCAAGACAATTCAAATGTATCGAAGGCGCACCCATTGCTTGATTGGAATTGGAATTAATCTGACTCAATATCTATGACGTCGGGATCCATAGGACGCTTATTTGCTTTCTTTGGTTTCTCTTCCAGATAATCCGATAATAACGCACGCTCTTCTTCCCACACACGGCCAAGTTCCAAGTCATGCAATGTATCTGTTATTCGGTTTTGTACTGCCTCCAGATCATCTTTGTTCATCTCCCCTATCAACCGCATCACGGTTAATAACCTTTCAATTCTTTCCTTCTATACCAACTCTTTCAACTGTTTCCCTGTCATGGGGGATTTACCATTTTCTCTTCGTCGATCATCATCACCACCCATGCTCGATTGACTTAGAGTATTTGAATGCACAGTGACTGATAAATATATTCACTCCAAATTTCTGTCTAAATGTATTTCGAATTTCTCTTTATATAATTATAAACCCTTTAGTTTCCCCTTTTAAACTACTCTCACTTGGTAGACACGGTTATTCATTGGTATAAATTTTAAGTTCTTGAAGGGTCACGCATATTCTCAAGAAAACCATCCAACCTCTCTAGGGCCTAGGTGCCGAACTGGGTCAATAGGTATACTGCGGGATATATGTACTTAATTAATTCCTTGTTAATTGGGAATGATGTAGATGCGCATCTTGTGGGGAAATGATAAACAAGAGGAAAAAGTCGAGACATTAGAAACTACATTGATCGTTTCTCAGAGAACAACAATTTGCTTTATGCTTCATTTTACAAAAAAAAATGGCCATAAAGTGGACTTTCTTCCTTAGAAATATATAGAATGAATAGGATGTGGTATTTACAAACCGCAATCACACATTAATATTTCCATCGTCGCACTTGTATTATCTCATTTACACTTTTAAATATGGTGCACAAACATATGATCACGTCAAATGTGGTGCAAACTAGAATTTTCAATCGAGAGCGATAGGTTCGATGAGGTGCAATGAAGCCTGAATTGAAAGGTTAGGTAAAACTTATCATGGATGGAAGTTTTCAAAGAGTTATGATGGTTGGATACCGTGTATGGGGTATCGAACCAGCATGCAAGATCTTGAGACGGTACCCTTAACCAAACCCCATAAATGGGTATGAATGGTATTGATTATAAGGGTCTATAAAAAGAGGTTATCAAAATATAATTATCATATAGAGTTTTATGATTAGCAGGGCCGGCCCTGACATCGAGGATACCCAAATTTCACATCAAAAATATTGCCCCTAACCATTTGACCAGGTCAACTTATTTTGACCAAAAGTGCAAATTGTATTTTTAGCTTGTTTTTTCTTATATGAACCCATTGTTACTACTCTACAAATAACAGCTACTAGTGATAATATATTTTGCTGACTTAATTATGGTCATTTGTGATACTAATATTATTTGACCACACAGTTAATTTGTATCAATATGGAAGGAGTGTAGCACGTAATATTAGGTTGTAACATACGAAGTTTATGGATATTTAGTTAAGTAATACATGAGTGTGTTTATACACGTACACGGTTGTGTAACCAGAAAGTGCCATATGGTTGTTTATTGCCAGGGTATAAAATGACAGATAAATAAGAAATATATGTTTGTATTGACCTAAGAAGATGGTCTTTCTACATTTACATTAATATCCAAATCCAAATTATGTACGAGATAATATCTCATTAATATCCACACTAATATACAAACTAACAAACCCTTTTTGATGTCCCCTCCTTGGATGTTGCCCAAAGCTGAACTTTGGGTACTTTGCCCCAAGGTCGGGCCTGATGATCAGAAAAGGAAAGATTGAGGAGTATAAAGAGAGATTTAGGAAATGTCTCATTTAGGTAATCAGAACCTTCCAGGCAATGTTGGAGAAAATCTTCCCGTCGTTCCTCCATCAATGACATAGTATGAGCAGGCAAAGAATCTTGCTCTCACTCTGAGTTATTTGGAGCTTGCAATGTTGAGAAATGATGTGCAGGGAGAAATAGACAGACGTACACGGGAGATGATCCGTCAGAGATAAGAACATGAATTGCTCATTTAGAGAGAAGCAGAGGAGACTGAGAATCTATATGTTGCATGAAAGATAAAGTTTTTTGAGAGAGGAGATATAAAAGCTGAGGAGAGACCTGAGTGGAAAGAAAATAGCAAAGGTTATGGCAATGCAACTGATAGTGATTCTGAAGCATCGAAGGATGGGTTTGAGTATCCAGTTGAAGAAGTCGATACCAGTGAGCTAGATTCTGATGTTGTAGAATATAAGGAGAGGATGGATAGATATCATGATAGGAGGTTGAGAAGAAGGTTTTCGAACATGAGAGGGAAAACCCAAAGATTTTTTCCAGAACAATGCATGAAGGGGAAACAAGTGCTGAGGATGAGGAATTACTGGAAGATGAGAGTGATGAGGATGAGACTGGAGATATTGCTGAAGGAACTTCGTCTGACGATACATCTACTGCATCCTCTGGTAGTGAGTACAATGCGTAGTATGAAGAAGATGAGAACTGGAGCTATGATGAAGATGACTTCTAGGGGTCTCTTTCTGGTTATTGAATGCAACCGACTTTTCATACTTGGTCAAGAGTTTGAAGATGATTATAAGGTTTTTACAGGTTTGGCTTCTCGATAATTGCTCGTTCTCTTCTTAATAGTAGTACTAGTGCTGAAGATGTTAATGTTGAAAGTGTTTTGTCTTAGAAATCGGTCGGAACTTTTTTGGGTCGGTTTAATATGATGTGTTTTGTTGAACATTGATAAATTGATATGAATAGTAAGATGTTGTAGGTAATCACTTTAGTACTGCTTTTTTGTGCCTGAGCTCTAGTAGGATCAGGAGCTTCAAAACTTTGTAAAAACTGGGAATCTGAAAGAATGGAAGTAATCGCTTGTTGGTTTTAAATGTTTATTGGTTTATCTAATTCTCATCCCCATTTCCCCTAAAACATAGCCGGCTATTATAACTCGGCAAGGTTTTTCCATGATTCCCGACCGTAATTCTGGGACTTCATCGAGTTATTTGAATGAGTTTTTTGAGGCATTGAGTTCATGCATTGGGTTTTTTGAGGAACGACGAGGTTTTTCAAAAACTAGGCGTTCGGTCATTCTTGCCAACAAAATGACTCTTCTCCACCAATGAATTTGTGCAAATTAGAACTAATAAGCATAGCATTAACCATCTTAGCTGAAGTTCTATTTTTCCTTTCAGAAGTACCATTTTGTTGAGGTTGTATAGGGTGCAGTAAATTACTCACCACCACGATAAAAACGTGGAGTGTCATGTTGTTCTTGTGGTTGAACACAATAAACTCGTTGTGTTAATAGTGTAGTCCATGGCCAAAATTCTTGTTGGGTGATTGAGGGATAAATTGTTGGTGTTGTGGCACGAGTCTCTTGCATAATTCTCGGGTATCTGGATTCTTTAAGAGGAAAAACGCTGATAATATCTCAGACAATGATACGCCAAAACGCCACTCGTTGATCCAAGGGCCTCAATTTCTAACTCAATAAAATCTCCAAGAGTCTAAATTAATGACTTTGAAATTTCTAAGTTGGAACATGAAAGATCATTTTCTGCTATGCGTATCGTCAAGACCCGACTTAGCGACAAAATGGATGATGACTTTCTAAATGACTCTTTACTTGTGTATATTGAAAAAAAAATCGTGGAAACATTTAGCTTGGATTCGATTATGAATGATTTTCGAGACTTAGAGAAAGAACATTAGGTGACTAGTGAAGTATTTGTTGATCCCAGGGCATTGGGTGAAGTATTTGAAATAAGTGAACTAGTAAAACAGAAAGTGATTCTGAACAAGAAGATGTTGAGGTAACTGGTGAAGAATTTGAGGAAGATGTAGAGAGTAATTCTGAGACTTAAAGGAATAGGAAGAGACGTGCTGAGAGAGATGGGGATAATTGGTATGATCTTCATCTCTATGAGAAGGAACATCCTCCAATCTTCTTCAGGACCATGCGAGAGCGTTTAGATATCCACTCAGATAGAGAGAAGATAGAGGGCATTGATGTTGATGGAAATCCAGAGATCAAAGGAGCAGATGAGGAAGATGATAAGGAAGAAATTGAGGAGGATGAAGATGTGTCAGATGGGTATGGTCCTGCTGCATCCAACAATATTGATGAAGAAGATGATGTTGAGGAAGAAGGTTTTGGAAGTTGATGTAAGCCGGCCGGTCCAAGTAGTTTTTTTCATTTTGTTGTCTTGATGAACTATATCAGTGTAGTTATAGTAAGTGTGGGTGTTTTTCTTTTTAGCAGTTTGAAAAGGGTGTGAATGGATATTTTGAATGATATGCTATAAAGGTTAGCAATTAGTAACTAGGTTTTCTTTGCAGAGAGTACTGTAAATGCATATGTTGATCTCGGTTGTAATGAATTGGGTCTTTTCTGAGAAACTAGTGTTCTTGTTAGAAATCCAGTTCGAACTGTAATATATTGGCTTTGTGATAACTTTTAATGAATATAGATTTTTTGACATGGATGTTTAATGAGGCTAAGAAAGGTAACTTAATCTTTGTAGATCAAACTGTAGATAGTGTTGAAGGTAGATTCAAACAGGAGAGAATTTAAGTTTGCAGGATTTTATAGCATTGGTGGAGAAAAAACTTGGGATAACATGCAGAAAATGCATACAATTTTCAGGATTTAATGTAATTTGAAGGTCGTTACCCTCCTGAAATTTCTGAAAAACGAGTTTTGCAGTCAGATCAAACCATTTTCTTTGGTCCACCAATCAACATCGACGGTTTTTTCCACCCACATATTTACTCTTTTATATTACAAAATACTATTGGGCACAGGTACGATTAATTGTGAAATATCAGTAATATTCCTAACAAAAAGTAGCATTGAATACGCTACTTCAGTGAGATTGATTAACGACACTCAAAATATTATGCGACCCCGAGACGAACGGCTCTTGACTTAATATCATAATTTTTGTGTTTCTTGTTTGATGGATGGGAGACACATGAACTACGTGGGGCCCAAAGTCGTTTAAGCCGAGTAAACGCCGACAAGTTCTTCAATTAATAACACCATATTTGCTACCCTAGTGATAGGTGTATGACATATTTGCGACTACTTTTAATGGAACGATTAAGTAAAATTAATAACTAATGGATATTGTTTCTGCTTCGCATTAAGGATTCTACTGTTTGAAGAAGAAGTAAAATTGAAACAACACCCAATTGAAGTCTGAAGAATAGAGGTTTGAAATCAGTTACACAAGATACTGTTTTTTAGATTGATATGAATCATCATAACTAATCCATTTTAAACAATCTTATACCATATAGTTCATCGGCTGCAACACAAACTTACTTCAGTTGAACCAACATTTTCGGTAAATCCTAAGTAATCATTCAACAAACGTAATCCACAAAAACGATGAATTATCGGTTCAGAACCTTAAGGGACCATCAGGAGTTTTCCATCACGAGCCTAATTAAAACTATTTTACTGGAAACCCTTTCTCACAAACTTACCGACCAAATCAATATTCTTTCATTAAAACAACCCTCTATTTTATCGATCAAAAAAAATCAAACGTACTTGTGCTAGCTCTTGATTGAGCTGGATGAAGTGATGCCTAAAACTTGGAAAACCCTGATCTCCAATTACCCAAATCAATCATGCCTGAAAAATAGTGGATCTAAATATTTAATTACGTTAAGTATGTGCGACCCTGATCCTATGTTTTGTTGGGGGAGAATTAGTCAAACAGAAAAATGGAATGCTATTATGTTAAGTTGTGGTATTTTGTGTTTCATTAACTTCTATTGTGGTACCAAACGTCATTGGCCCAAACTAAAAAAGCTGAAGGTTGAGAATTAAACAACACCAAGATGAGCAGAAGCATCTTAGATCTTCCCAGAACCAAAAATTTCTCCTTTTTCCCTTACGGAAACCACTTTTGTCACAACAACATGAAAAGCTCTAGGAGAAGGAGCAGGTAAAACCTTTACATAAATCCTCATCTGAATCTCTTTTGCATTTAACTTCATCATGATTAAGCACAAAACATTTTTTACATGCATGAAAATGAATCTTAGGGTAAAAAGCAGACATATAGTAGGTCTTCTTAGCAATATTAAAAACCACAATTTTTTAGCTAAACGAGAATTCAAAGGAACCATAACTTTGGCTTCATAAAAGTTTCCCAAATGAGTATCCAGAGCCTCTATAGTACCAATTTCTTCTATTATTTCTCTAGTTTTACCCTTGTTTACTATATCTAAAGGAATAGTAATCTGCAAAGGCATTATATTTGTGTTCCATTCCAAATCAAAAACTGACTCTAGCTCACCCAGAGGTTGTGTAGCAAACAAAAGACTAAATAGAAGAGTTGGCTTAGCAGCAACAGTTAAATCTAAGTCTTATTTTTTTTAAAACATTATTACAAAGATGTTGAAAAAAACTTGCGTTCCTTGAATAAAAGGCTTTGCTAAAAGTCAATAATCCACTCTATTGATATGGTGTTTAACAGAAGTTTTGTGATAGTTTCAATATTTATCACAAAGCAGACCATCAAGTCTAAAATGAAATTCTTCAACATCTTCATCTAAATAGTTCTCACTTGTTCTTCAGGAACAACCATTTTCAACAACCATGATGAATTTATAAAGAGAAACACTAAAGAGAAAATGTGAAAACTTTGGACAGAAGACAGATGAGTATATAACTTATAGCATTTCTATAAAAAAGATTTGATAATAAAAATCCTCAAAATTTTAACAAAATATCTAAGATAACTTGAAAGACTGAATTAATCAAGTAAGACTCATCATTATTTCCATATCTAAAAATCTCATTGATACTCCACAGACATACATCCCTCTTTTAAGAATCAGAAGACAGACTTTTGCATGATAGAAGAAATTCCAAGTGTTGAAAAAACTTCCGAGAATGATCCACTAATTAGATAATAATCAAATAAAAATTAGCATACCCCTTATTTTAACTTTCAAGGAGAAATCTTCTGAGAAGGAACCACAGAGATAAAATAATCCTAAAAACACCAAGATTTTATAATAACCAATAACTCAGATTTATAAATATAAATCTAAGATAATCCAACTCTTAAGAAACCTCCATATATGAAAATAATCAGAGAAATCTACAAACCCCTAAAAATAGGTAATCATGGAAAATAAAAACCAATAACTAAACAATTACATTCCCACAAACCTAGAAAACTTGAAGACCAATAACCGACAACAATAAAAGAAGAAAATCCTTACTAAGGTAGGATCTCATCACGCTAAAAAGCATATCAAAATGCTATCTTCTCAAATTTTCACTGACCCAATTCCAGATTTTAGATAATATTGAAGAAATCGAGAAAAAAATTGCTTAAAAAAACTCTGACACAAAATTATGTTCTTTTAAATCTCATGATGATGCCTCAAGAACCTTATGTTGTAACCTCCTTTAATTCATGACCTAATCTGAAAAAAGCTAACAAAAATATTAAACAATTAGAAAACAGTGAAAAGAGATTTACCAAAACTTTATTAAATCAAATCCGTAGATAAAGCTAAACATTAAAAATGATATAGAAATTAAAATAAAAGAAAAACACTATCAGAAGCGATTGAACAAAACCATCAGAAGAAGAAGAAAATTATGTAAAAGGTTTTAAAATAGGTCAATCCAAAAGGAATTCGGTCGAGAGATGAAGAATTATTGAAAATTAACCAAGTCAGTGTCGCCCGACCAATCGCTTTGATATGGCCCTAGTTTGCCTCATCCCCCGACCAATCGCTTGATATGACCCTAGTTTGCCTCATGATATGGGATTGTGTTTTTTTTTGATATCTTGGTGTCACTGCTGATTACTCCTAAATCCAATTCATTTAAGAATTTTAGAAATTACAAGGGTTCGAACCCTGGCCTCCGCAGTGGGAGGGAGCATGAGAACCATCAGACCACTCGATTCATATGGGAAAGATTAAGGGGTACATTAATTAAATACCCCTAGTTTTAACACCCAACAAACATACCATTATAAAACAATAAATATACCCCTATCATTTAAAAACCTTATCCATTTAAAAATAAATTACCCTAATACCTTTACTCATATAATATTTTTATTTATTTCAACAAATAACAAATTTATTTCTCTACCACTTTGCCGCCGCCACCACTAGCACTACCAAATATCCACCACCACCACCAACATTCAACCACCATTAATCGACCACCAACTAACCGCCTACACTAACTTTACCAATATTGTTGTCGGGACTACCAATATACTACTATATATTTCAAATTCTTTACAGGAATCACTTAAGAAGTTGACCAAAACTGTATGAGAATCTGAAATAAGAATGACTAAACTTTGTGGGACTCTTAATAAATTTGAGGACCAAAATGCACCTAAGGCTATTGCTCATAATGAACTTGAATTCCAAAATAGTATTTCCAATCTTATCCATGATAATACATATAATTATTCACCTAATTTAGAAGATGATGGTAGATCTGAAAACACTGCATGTTTAGACAAGGTTCAACCATTTCAACCATCTTCGTATTTTTATGATGATGAGGATAGTGTCGATGAAGAATTTGAAATATATAGTCATGGTGACGAGGAAATTGTTACAACAGTTGAGCCTTATGATTTGTTTCTAATTCAAATCCTAATAATGTTGATAGTTATTCACCTATTCCAAAGGATGAGGATTTGACTAGGGATACCATTGGTTTAAATGGTGTAGTATATCATTGTGATTATGAAGCCGATGATGGCTTAGAGGAAAGAGTTTATTCGGAGACTAGTGTTTTAGAGTCTAGTGAATCGGAATCAATAGTCCTTCTGAGGATTATAGAAATGTGGAACCACATGATTATAACCTAAAAGAAATAAAAGACCATTTTGCTAAATATGATAATTTAGAAATTAGGGAAATTGTGACTAGTTTATCCAAGGATATTGACAATTCTAAGTTTAGGGGTGAATATCATTCTCCTCGTGGTTTACCTTTGACTCTTACAAAGGTCCCTAATTTGGGACCTAATGTATGTGCCTCTACCATCTTAAGAGACTATCTTCATACACGTTTTCCTGAACCTAGTTATGTCCAGAAAGAAACTCAGTTGATAGTAACCCATCCTCTGGTTGATGTAGTTAATCTGGTCCATGATACCACCATTGACTTTGTTGTCCCACCAAGATTTAATTTATCAAATATGGGGGTATCTTAATTTGAAATGTGTTATTATATAGTTTTTAGAACTGTACCTAATTATTTTAGAAAGTTAGAATTGCTGACACATTTACTTAAGAATGACCACCATTATGGTCAACTATGTAAGTCAAATCTAATTGACTTTGAGGATCTACAATTGTTCAGTTTATTATTATGTGCTTCTAAGTTTTTATTTGATTTTTTCCAGAATCTACAACCTGATCCTCCGGATCCTGCTTATGAGGATATCCATCCCATGAAAATATTTTATCTAGACCAATTCATAGAGCCTGAACCCGAAACACAGTTAGATGTAGTTGTCTTAAACATGAAACTAAACAAGGGTGTGCTTTATTTGTTCATTTTCTTGGCATTCCTTTTATTTTTGGTAGCTTTATTTGGTTTTGATGACCCACATAGTTCCGACTATTGCTATATGATTTTATGTGGTGACTAATCTACCGACATATGGTTGAAGACACTAAACTTAGCACTTATTGGGAGGCAACCCATACATGGTGATTTTAAGGTCCCTTAGGAGGACCCTATTGTACATTTTTTTTTATTGTTATTTTTCTTTGTTGCTCCTCATGGAAGGATTGTTACGCTTCATCCAGGTATTATCTTTCTGATTTCTCTATTTATTCCTCTTGTTACTTATATTTTTGGTATTGCACTTTAATTTGAAACATTGAGGACAATGTTAGATTTAAATTTTGTGGTGAGGAAAAGACTTTTAGTTAGTTTTTTTTAATAAAAAAATTAAAAAAATAAATTCCAGAGCCTAGAAATTTTTGCCAATTTAGGATGACAGTAACCAGTCTAAGTGGATGGAAACATCTTGGTTGTAGGAGTTGTGGAAACCAATAACAAAGTATATTCATAAAAAGACAGAGTTCATGTGTTATAATGGAATCATCACATTATGTTCTAATTTACTTCTTTGCAAATTTATATGTTTCTCTAAGTGATTTGGTGGTGCCCACACATCGAATTGTTACCACTGCCGGATGGAATAAAGTGATTGAATTACCAAATAAAAAATAGACCAGACCAATCAGACCAAACAGAATAATAATGAAAAAAATAACACTTGGATAACAATATGTGTATTTTCCTTGTCTCCGTCGCCTAAACGAGCGTGGAACGCAGGATCCATGGGATCTATCATGTAATCTGCTGACAAGAAGCATGCCCTTGGATCCAAAATATCAAATCATGCAGTTATAATAAATAAAGAATGAATGAAAAATGAAAAGTTTATTATTGTGCGATAAAATCGACCGTTGGTAGCCTTGTATATGCCAGCTAAGTTGATCTAGATTTAATATTATCGACCGTTGGTTCCCTTGTATATGCCAAGCTGTGTTGATATTAGTCCAGACCAGTATTTCAATCCATAAGGATTCATAGGTTCATCTTGGCGGTGGCCTTCGGACATATATGGGAAACATCATTCACCTTAGTCGACATGGTTTTAAACTATATATCTCTATAATATATTCATGTGATTTATGTGATTCCGATTATTGATGCCCATAGTGCGACTATCTAAGTAGAGCTCTGTCACTTATAAATGAATATGATCCGCATCCGCGTACTTCCTCTTGTAGTCAATGAAAGTATGTCAACCAAGGAGACTCTTTACTGTCGTTCCTGAATTCTTCACAAGTAGCTAGGTTTTGGAGTAAAGGTTTTGTGGGTACTCTTCTGGTAAACCCTTTCGAGACTATTACTCGGCCACTAGGGCCACCTAGGGGTTTAAAGGCTTACCGCATAGGCTCAATGTAATCATGATGCCTGTGACTGTGAGTTAAGTTTTTTTCTTTTCTTTTTTCTATTTTAGATTTGCTCGGGACTAGCAAATAATACTTTGGGGGTATTTGATGGACGCTTTACGTGTTTATTTAGAGAATCAGAAGACAAACTTTTGCGTGATAGAAGAAATCCCAAGTGTCGAAAAAACTTCCGAGAATGATCCACTAACTAGATAATAATCAAATAAAAATTAGCATATCCCTTATTTTAACTTTCAAGGAGAAATATTATGAGAAGGAACCACATAGATAAAATAATCCTAAAAAAATCAAGATTTTATAATAACCAATAACTCAACTTTATAGATAAAAATCTAAGATAATCCAATTCTTAAGAAACCTCTATATATGAAAATAATCAGAGAAATCTGCAAACCCCTAAAAGTAGGTAATCATGAAAAATAAAAACCAATAACTAAACAATTCCATTCCCACAAACCTAGAAAACTTGAAGACCAATAACCGATAACAATAAAAGAAGCAAATCCCTACCAAGGTAGGATCCCGTTATGCTAAAAAGCATATCAAAATGCTATTTTCTCGAATTTTCACTGACCCAATTCAAGAGTTTAGATAATATTGAAGAAATCGAGAAAAAAATTGCTTAAAAAAACTCCTACACAAAATCATGTTCTTTTAAATCTCATGATGATGCCTTAAGAACCCTATGTTGTAACCTCCTTTATTTCACGACCTAATCTGAAAAAAGTTAACAAAAAATTAAACTATTAAACAATAGGAAAAACAAATTTACCGAAAATTTATTAAATCAAAACAATAGATAAAGCTAAACATTAAAAATGATATAGAAATTAAAATCAAAGAAAGACATTACCAGAAGAAGAAGAAAATTATTTAAAAAGGTTTTAAAATAAGTCAAGCCAAAAGGAATTCGATCGAGAGATGAAGAATTATCAAAAATTAACCAAGTCAGTGTCGCCCGACCAATCACTTTGATATCGCTCTAGTTTGCCTCGTCACCCGACCAATCGCCTTGATATGGCCTTAGTTTGCCTCCGACCAATCGCCTTTGTATGACCCTAGTTTGCCTCATGATATGGGATTCTTTTTTTTGATAGCTTGGTGTCACTGCTAGATTACTCCTAAATCTCATTCATTTAAGAATTTTATGAACTACAAGGGTTCGAACCCTGACCTCCGCAGTGGGAGGGAGCATGAGAACCATCAGACCACTCGATTCATATGGGAAAGATTAAGGGGTACATTAATTGAACACCCCTAATTTTAATACCCAACAAATATACCATTATACAACAATAAATATACCACAAAAAGGAAAACGAGTACCTCTTACATACCCGCAATAAACACCGAAAACAATAAGAACCGTATAACAACCCGATTAACAACTTCAAATACCATATACCTTACTATTTGTGCCAACTATATCGCCTACTATATTCATAATCATAATAATACTAACTGAATGGTGTCAACAGTTGGTTAAACATACAAGAGCATACTACCTTCTTGATCCACCACCAATACCAACATCAAACCACCTCCAACGGTACCACCAATACCATCAGTCCAACACCAATACACATCCATAATCCAGCAAACCACCAAATTCCTTAACAATAATGCTGGAACATCCACCGCCACTGTTGTAAATACTAGCACCGACATTAGTACTACTACACATCTAGTTTGTTAAGAGATAAGGTTGAATATCATTTTTGTGATGCCATTGGATTCATAACACTAATTAATGCTGCACCCCCACCCCCACCCCCACTCCCACCCCCATCAGTACAATAAAAACCAGCATTACCATCTGTGCAACATCCATTACCAACACCAGTACTGCAACTACTATTATCACCTCCACTACAACATCAACAACCACCCCCAATGGAGCAACCACCCCAACATCCACCTCCACTAACACTGCTTAAAACACAACAACCACCACTATTGCAAGGTTAACGGGAGTCAACCAACACACGCTTATTCCATTGAAAATACTAATATCATATTATGAATTGTGCAAAGTCAAAATCTAGTTATTGTTGCTCCTAACTTAACAATGAACTAATGGTTGTAAAGTAAATAAGTAAAAAAAAAAAAAAAACAGCCCCTATCATGGTGCAATTAAAATGCGTGTAATTCATACATGCTCATAGATTGCTCCAAAGTCTACAATTTTCTATTGGCTCGCGTAACAATGGTCGTTCCAATCTTGAAATTCAACAAAAACAACACCATCAAAAACATTTATTTGAATAGAACACTAAGATCAAGAAAGATGCAATGTAGTTATCGAAGACTCATAATTTAGATTGCGCAAACAACATCGTCAACCCATTAGTCACATAGTAGATAAGCTCCAACTTTCACTAATTTCCTTATCTAATTCAAAAACAAGAACAATCGAATCAGTATGCAGTGCAATATTAAATTACTGAAAACCAAAACAAGCATAGTCTTTGATCAAAAACTACTCATAAGGCAATATTAAACTCAAACACGATAAGAATTAGTAACAAAATTAACAAAATCTGAAGAAAGCAAACCTAAAATCATTGTTCTAACTTCAAGACAAATCCAATCGATATCGAAATGAATCCACGCTTTAGATTCGGTTGGGGAATTTAGTTTCTCGTCGATTTGGTCTAAATATATAGATTGTCCAGGACGTGGTGGAAATACAGGAGGTTGCTGGAACTGGTGATGGGATTAGTGGAGGTGAATCTATTTGTAGCGGCGGATGTGATGGCGGAGGATGTGGTAGTGGTGGCGGCAGTCGTTGGAGAGAGATGGAGAGAATCTCGATCTCGAAAGATAAAACTGAAAAGGATTGATACAAAATTGAGTCAGCCAAATAACTTGCCGACTTAAAAGCAAATCCTCTCTTTCTCTCCTCTTAGGTCGTCATAAGAAACCCTACTTCTATCCATTGTATCCAGATTAGGGTCTCAGATCGTGCAGTAGAGATGGAGGGCTCCGGCGCTCCCGATTCACCCTTTAGATGTATAATTGTCCCAAGATCTCGATTGTTACTAGAGATTCCAGCTTTACCCGAAATACTTGTTCTTGAAAATCCAGAGCAGCTTCAGACATGTTTCCAAGAATTTTTGGATGATTACACTAGAGCTCGTCAGAATAAATCATCTGATCCTCGTAAATTTGCTGATTGTGAAGGTAATCTTATTAGAGTACTTTCAAGGTTCAGAACTTTCAAATTTGAATTTCCTGAATTTTATTCCCCCGTATTAAAGCTTCCGGCTATTCAATCGATGATTAGTTTATTAGAAGATGATGAATGTGGGAGCCTTTTAGCTAGTTATATTCTTATTACATTCGAAAAGTTAACTGATCCGGATATTTTAATATATGATCAACATGAAGAAGCTACCGTTTTCGTTAAGTCTCTGGTTAAGTCTGAAGCCTTAAACGTATTTGTTTCTACTCTTGATAAGTTTCCTGGATATGATGATGTTTATTTCCCAGCACTTCAAACAATTGCGCAGATGATATTTCTTCATCCATATGTAGCAGATACCGCGGGTAAGCATACCCATCTGATGGAATGGGTGTTTAAAGCACTAGGAGCTCCCGAATGGGATGAACTAAAACAATATGTTGTAGGGTTATTAGATACTCTTTTGATGTCTAGTAAGGAAAATAGACTTCAATTTGGTAAATCGGGTGCTGTAACTCTTGTAGTAAATGCTCTTACATCCCTTGAAAGTCCTAACGAAGAACAAGAAGAAGCCCCGCTGGATTATGAAGACGAAGAATACCTGGTGGAGACTTTGTTTAGTTGTTTACTTTTTCTATTAGAATGTCCGGAGAATATAGTGAGTTTTGTTGATGCTGAAGGAGTTGAGTTAATGATTAAATTTATTCAGCAAGAGGAATTCGGTTATTGTTATGGGTCTGCAATTGAGGCACTTGATATTGCAGTGAAAGTTTGTCAGTCTGCTTCTGAGAAATTTGTGAAACATGCTTTGGCATGGAACACTGCTTTCCCGCCTTCCATGGATAAGGTAAGTCTCCCCAATCCCTAATTATAGGGAAATTGTCATATTTACTCATGTTTTCATCTCAATAATCTGCATCGTGTGTGTGAAGGAATAACTAGAGGACTTCATAAGAGGGCCTGTTTTACTAGTTCCTATAAGCCTAATAAAGAGTTCTAAGTATAAATAATTAGGTTGTGAACAGTCGGATTGTGTTGGGGTAAATAGAAGATCCTGCCAATTATTATCCAAAAGTATTTGGCAAATTGAATTATTATCCAACACCTTCCTTTAGTTAGACATAATAGTTTGTGTAATTATTATCCAACACACATGTAGTTTGTTATAGAGGAGTTTAAACTGGCATTCTAGGATTTGGATATGCATATGTTTTTGTGGCTTATGTTGCTGAAAGTTGTACTAATACTGTCTGGAAATATATGATCTTGTATAAGATTGTTCTTGCCTGCAACTTCTGATGTATATGTTTTTAATCTTTATAAGAAATATATCTAGTATGCACAAGATTTACTCTGGTTACTGTCTCAGATTCCACCAAGCGTTACGCACGTGAAAGAAAAAACAGAAGCGCGCCATATATCTCTAATCGCATCATTAACTGGTGAGGCAAACAAATTTTATAGCCTACTCTGAATTTTTTTAATGTTCATTTGTCTGTTGGTTAGTCTTTGAGTCCCTGGATTTCGGAGATATAGTTGTGTATCTTAAGGATTATTTTTACTCCACTGTTTCTTCCTTCCTTTCTTTCTGGATACCTAGTTGCTCATTTAAATGTGTGCAGGGGCGGAGCCAAGGGTTGGCTAACCCCGGCTCTAGCCCCCCCTAAAATCCTGAAAACCACATAGAAACCCCTAATTTATATTATATTGTGTATTTAGCCCACCTAATGCTTAGTATGTAGTCCACTAAGTCCCACATATTTATGAAATTTTGTTTTACGCCGCTTAATATTGATCTCTGGCTCCGCCACTGAATGTATGGTTTACCACTAACCAGTGTATCAGGCAAACAGGAAAAATCAGGGTCAAACACACATTAACCACACAAAAAATATGTTAATGCATTGAGTAGTGGAATGGTCTTCCTAATACAATGCTCAGTGAAACATGATATCTTTCGATGTTTAGGAAAAACAGGTATAAAACAGATTAAGAAATTTTTTGGGAACAATGAGCCCATACTATCTTCACTTTAGCCAACACCTCTCACAACCACAATAAGCCCATTCTCTCTTTACCCAACTCCCCTCTCACGACTTAATAGGCTCATTTATTATTAAGAGTTGCTCAAGTTTTTCGAATAAATCCGGATGTACTCCCTTGTCGAGGTGTATCGGACATGGCCTATAGAGGTATGATACAAGATTTTAACTACTTTCTGCTGGAGTAACTTCTGTAGAAACTAATATTCGACCTAAACTTCTTCACATCTAAATAGAAAGAGATTGAAAGGGTTCCGTTGAGATTTTCTTAAGAAGAAAAACAAGATGATTCTCAAATCATTACCCTTTTTTACATGGCCAGTTGGCGACAAGCATCAGTTTTTGTCCGCAATCTGTATGATTTCTCATGGTGGGAATATGTGCTCATTTTTTCTGAAAAAGGTGTAATTAAGCTTTTGTTGGTGTCCTCATTCTAAGATTTGGCAATCGGTTATTTTCTTGTTATGAGCTATCATCTGGTCTTGTACTCCTATGTATTTTTTTTCTATGTGAATAACCATTGCTTTAGATGCGTTTCCTGCTTTCATCTTCACCAAGAGCCGCTTCAAAGTAACATTTTAAATTTACTGACGTCTTATCTTGTTCAGGTGGCATTGCCAAGACAGAAAAAGGTATCTTGTTAAAAAAGTTTGAGGAGGATGATTTCGAAAGAATCACCTGGCTTATGGAGCTCTATAGAGGGTAATACACCCTACCTGTTTGGTTATTTAAGTCATGCTCTTCTTTTATCAAAGTTAAAAGTTGTATTTTGAATTTATTCTTCTTAAATTATTAAAACCATTGGTTCAAGAGATGTCTGACATTTCTTGAGATTCCTTCTTGGGTCCTGATCATCTTAATATTCGTGCAGATATTCTGAAGAAGTTGAAGCAATGGCGAATCGTCTTGAAGATGAAGAGGTAGCTATCCTTTCCGTTCTTTTTTTTTCTTCTCATGATATCAGCTTATCTGTTTGCCAAAAATCTTATACCCTTGTCTATCTCTTCTGCATATAATATTGCTGGTGGACTAGTATGAGCTCTGCATGGAAAAACTGCGATATGAATCCACAGTTCAGGTCAGCATTGCTCTTGCAGTCTTGCTTCGATGTTGTCATAGTTATGAATATCACAACTGCAACGAAAATTTGGATCAACTAATCCTTTTACATCTTATGCTTGTTGATAAGTAGGAAATAAAAAATTATAAGAAGACTTGGAGCTTAGAATTATTTTGGCAAAATATTGTTAATGAGAGACAGAAATGAAAACAATCTTACCTGCATTTCCTTTTTATGGTGAATGGTTTTATTTTTATCTTATATATCTTATATTTCATTCTTTTTGGCTCTAATGTTTTCCCATTATGAATCTGCAGTCGATTGCTGTTATTCTTGGTTATCTTTTGTCCGAGTGAGTGTTTCCATCTACTTCTCTTGCTTTAATCTTTATCTGTATAAAGCCACTGCATGTGATGTTTAACTCAAGGTTATTTTACTTTGCAGGGATCCTACAACACGAAATAAAATTGAAAATCGATTAACTCATCACAACTTAAAGAAGAAACATGTGCAGGATTTTATCTTGGTATGTATTCAAATTAGTCTGCTCATTTATGATTTATGGCTCCTTAATTTTACATTCTAATAAACACTCGGTTCAACTAGAACGCCACGCTGGCTTCCAAACTTGTCCTATTTGTGCAGTTTGTCTTTATTGTAGATTTGATATCATCAAGATATGAATTTTAGATGGTAAACTGTTTTCTGTTTGGAACTGTTGAAATGGTGTTTCCTTTTTTGAACTTTATAGGGTCCTAAGGTTTATTAACAGTGATAACCATTACTGTAAGAAACTTCCTCATCGGAACTTTTTATCTTACTCATGACAGGTATATCGAGACAGCATTGGCAATGCGGGCGAATCAGTAGAAAGTGCAGAGACAGTGATGGTGGAAAGCACTGATTCCCTTGAGGTTAGAAATGTTTATTATAAGCTAAAACCTTCTGTAGAGTTAAATGCGACAATACTTATCGGAGCTTTTTACCTTGAATGCATGACAGGAAAATTCTAAACAAGGGATGGAGCTGGATGTAAAGGAAAATCCTGAGAAGAGGATGGAGCTGGATGTAAAGGAAAGTGCAAAGACAGTGATGGAGGAAAGCACTGGCAATGCGGGCGAATCAGCAGAAAGTGCAAAGACAGTGATGGAGGAAAGCACTGATTCCCTTGAGGTTAGAAATGTTTATTATAAGCTAAAACCTTCTGTAGAGTTAAATGCGATAATACTTATCGGAGCTTTTTACCTTGAATGCATGACAGGAAAATTCTAAACAAGGGATGGAGCTGGATGTAAAGGAAAATCCTGACAAGAGGATGGAGCTGGATGTAAAGGAAAGTGCAAAGACAGTGATGGAGGAAAGCACTGGCAATGCGGGAGAATCAGTAGAAAGTGCAAAGACAGTGATGGGGGAAAGCACTGATTCCCTTGAGGTTAGAAATGTTTATTATAAGCTAAAACCTTCTGTAGAGTTAAGTGCGATACATACTTATCGGAACTTTTTACCTTGAATGCATGACAGGAAAATCCTGACAAGAGGATGGAGCTGGATGTAAAGGAAAATCCTGACAAGAGGATGGTGCTGGATGTAAAGTACCAGACGCGACAGAGCTTTCAACTTTCCAAACACACTGGCACACTCCATCAATAAAGATTTATCTTTCCATTTAACACATTCCAGGTTACCTGAGCTAGGAGCCTCCATAATAGATTTGTTGTCCCCTTCTATTATAATTTGAATGAAATTCTTGCTAGCAATCCAATTAAGAGCATATAAAACAGCAAGGGCTTCAGCTTGATGAATATCTCTAGCCCCTATTGTGAAGGCCATGGCTTCCAAAAATCTTCCCGTATGATTGCGAAGAACTAAAGACACACCTCCATCAATAAATATTTATATTTCCATTTAACACCTTCCAGGTTGCCTGAGCTAAGAGCCTCCATAATAGATTTGTTGTCCTCTCTATTATAATTTGACTGAAATTCTTGTTATCAATCCAATTAAGAGCATATAAAACAACAAGGGCTTCAGCTTGATGAATATCTATAGCCCCTATTGTGAAGGTCATGGCTTCTAAAAAGGTTCCCGTCTGATTGCGAAGAACAAAAGACACACCAGCTATATTAGTATCAGTAATCATAGAATTATCAACATTTATTTTAGACCAATTAAAAGGGGGAGAATGCCAATGTCTATTTTCAGAACCTTTAGGCTCCTGGTGAATCCTATTAAAACTGCAATGTATGCATATGCTATTCTGATGACAAAATTCAAATATCTTCCTAATAACATTTCTAGGATGCACTTGTTTTCCTTCAAAAACTTTCAAGCATCTACTTTTCCAAATATGCCACATAGTAATGACAACTAAGTTAGTCAAATATTTTCTCTCAGTGCAAACTAAATGATCCTTCAAAACCCATGAACGAATCCAATCTTGAACACTGTGATAGTTATAAGCATATTGGAGAATAGGTTGAGAAACGGCAAACCAGATTGCACGAGCAAAAGGGCAATGAAGAAACAGATGATCTACAAATTCAATGCTAGTATCATACATCAAACAATTAGGATTATTAACCCTGACAATTATTAGAAATCTTGCAACTACTGGAAGAATATCTCTTGTGATCTTCCAAATGAACATCTGACATTTAAATGGAATTTGTAAGTGCCAAATGATAAGCCACATATGTTATTGTTGCTTTGAGACCACCTGATTAGAATATAGTCGTAGAATAGCATTATAAGTAGAAGCCATAGAGAAATTTCCAGATTTAGTGAGAGACCATCTTAAAGTATCAGTTGCCGGCTGAGGGGGGATTCTAACATCCATTATTTGAGAAATCTGACTACTATTGAAGTTTTGCTGCGATACTTCTTGTTTCCATGATCTACTTTGATGATCTATAAGATCAGCAAATTTAAGAGTAGAGGAATGTAAAGTTGAATCATGAGAAATATTACGTTGATGAGCACTATGACCAAATCAAAGACCATTATGCACTTCAAACATCCATAATATCAGGGCTATACTTTTCTATACAATCTTGAAAATGAAATCTAGTAGTTTTGGTTCCTAGACATTGGACATTCCAAGCTAAAATTTTCATGATGATCCACAAAAATGATAAACAAACTAACCCAAAGAAGATGATAACTCAAAAGATCAAGTAAAAAGAAGTTGAAAAATAACAGATTGAAACACCAGCTAAAAGCAGTTTGGAGTATAAAGTGAAATATATTATTTACCTGATCCTCCTGCTCTGCCTGAAAGTTGCTTCCAAATTGTGTAAGCAAGTTATCTGATTCCCCATATTGTGGATAAGGTATGTAGAGACCAGGATGTATGAGAAGCCCTTCTGAAAAAAACTCTTGTCTATTATATTCAACCTGGGAATCCATAACTTCCTCAACATTTTTTTCTTGTCGGTCCATCATCTGTTGCTCCACTTGATAGCTAGCTTGGTTACTTGAACTAGGACTATCTCTAGCTCTCTTTGGTCTTCTAGTTGTTGAAGTCTCCGCACCACCCCCTGACTGACTGTAAATTGTGGAAACATGAAAACCATCTTCAGGGATCTGGAAAGGCTTCTTTTCCAATCTCTTTTTTCCTCTTGACTTCTTAGGAGAAATAATAATTTGTTCCCCATGTATATATTTAGGATTATGTTGCCTTGGATCAATAACCTCCCCAAAATCTTCACCAAATTTTAATATGTAGTTGCCAATAATCTGAACATCATCCGCTTTAATGGTTTAATTAAACCACTTATTTCAGCAGTACGCAACATTTAACTTAGAGCTTCCATACATAAAATGAAAATATAAGGAGATAAGGCATCACCTTGTCGTAAACCCCTTGAAGCAATGAAAGAAGTCGTATGGGAACCGTTTAGTAGAATAAATATAGAAGAAGTACTTATGCATTGATTGATCAGCTGGAATAATTTATCGCAGAACCCCAATATTCTCATAATTGTTGTTATAGAACTCCACTCCATTATATCGAATGGTTTCGCCATATCCAACTTTATAGCAGCTGCACCTGAAGACATCTTTGTTTTCTTCATATAAACAATAATCTCATGAGAAATTATAGTGTTATCTAGAATATTTCTACCTGGTACATATGCAGCTTGCCACATAAAAATAATAGTGTTTAGATGCCTCTTAAATCTATTAGTTAACGTTTTAGAAATAACTTTATAAGCAATATTACATAAGCTAATAGCGCGAAAATCTGACGGAGTTTCAACACAGAGTTTATTTGGAATTAAAACTTGGTAAGTATAATTCAAATGTTTAAGAAGATAAATTGTTCAAAAAATATGTTGAACCATGGCCACCAGATCAGTTGACACCTCCTCCAGCAAATTTGATAGAATCCCGCCTGAAATACATCAGGTCCCGATGAAGCCTAATAATTCATCTGAAAAGCCACCTGCTTAATTTCTTCCTTACTTGGAATACTTATAAGTGCTTCATTATCAGACTGAGATATACAAGGACTAATCAGATCAAAAATTTCCCAATCTTGCACATGGTTACTAGAAGTAGTAATGGTACTGAAATGATTCAACAACATATCTTCAATTTCTTTTCTAGAGTTATACCAATTGCCAGCTCCATCCTTGATAAAATTAATTTGATTTCCACGTCTTCTGAAATTTGCACGAGCATGAAACCATTTTGAATTTCTATCTCGATACTTCAGAATTATTTCACGAGCCTGTTGAAACATTGTATCAGCTTTAACTTGGTACCATTCCTGCAATTGCTGCTGAAGTTGCTTGATAAATTGTTTATCCACTTCTGAGGGAGAAGGAGCTTCTTTAATTTTCCTTTGAATCTCCTGAATATTCATATCTATATTACCATAGTGCACTTTCTTCCATTCCCTAATCCCATTTCTAGCAAAATTTAACTTCTTAGTGAATTGAGCTGCATGAGGGCCACTATATTTTGAATCCCAATTTTTCTTGATCATATATTTGAATGAAGGATTTTTCGTCCATGTTCATATAATCTAAAAGGTTTATAAAGTTTGGATATTTGAGGATTGGTATTCAATAAAATCGGAGCATGATCAGATCTGACTGGAATTAGGTTACGGACAATAGCATTTGGAAAAATAGAATTCCATTCATTTGAAGATAAGGCTCTATCTAATCTAGTAGAAACGAAATGTGATGGTTTACGATGATTTGACCAAGTGAAAGGATTAACTGTAAAAGGAATTTCTTGGAGTCCAAAATTAGTTATAGTTTGATGTATGATTGTAGGAGTATGGGATTTATGGGTAGAAAACGATCATAACTAGAGAGTGTGTCAATTAAATCACCAATAATGACTCAAGGGAAATTCATATGCATACCCATTTCTCCTATAAGACTCCATTGTTGTTGTTGTCTTTCTTCAGGATAACAAGAACTATAATACATGTTAAGGCACATTCTTGATTTTTAGGACCAAAATGAACTATAAAATTTACCATATTATCTGTAAAATGCATCAACTCTAATTTAAATCCATCTTTCCATAGAACAGCTGAACCACCAGCCCTAATTTTTAAGTTATGACACCAAACATTTGGATATCTCATAGCATGTAATAAGTAATAGGCTATCTTATTTTGTTGTTTGGTCTCCGAAAGAAAGATAATATCTTGGTTATATACTTTTCTATGCAATCTTGCAAATGAAATCTAGTAGTTTTATTTCCTAGACCTTGGACATTCCAAGCTAAAATTTTCATGATGATCCACAAAAAATATACAAAAAAGATAAACAAACTAACACAAAGAAGCCGATAACTCAAAAGATCAAGTAAAAAGAAGTTTGAAAAATAACATATTGAAACACCAACCAAAAGCAGTTTGGAGTACAAAGTGAAATATATTACTTACCTGATCCTCCTGCTCTGTCTGAAAGTTGCTACCAAATTGTGTAAGTAGGTTATCTGATTCCCCATATTGTGGATAAGGTATGTATGGACTAGGATACATGACATGCCCTTCTGGAAAAAAAAACTCTTGTCGATTATATTCATCCTAGAAAACCATAACTTCCTGAGCATATTTTTCTTGTCGGTCCATCATTTGTCGCTCCACTTGATATCTAGCTTGACTACTTGAACTAGGACTATCTCAAGCTCTCTTTGGTCTTCTAGATGTAGAAGTCTCAGCACCACCCCCTGACTGACTGTAAATTGTGGAAACATGAAAATCATCTTCAGGGATCTAGAAAAGATTTTTTTCCAATCTCTTTTTGCCTCTTGACTTCTTAGGAGAGTTGTACCATGATTTAATTGTTTGATTGGCCAAGGAAACATGAGGTAGCTAAATGCATGTGGAATGAGCTAAATTTGGAGTATAAAACAAATACAAATAGTGCACTTATATTCTGTACAATATTTTGGGCGTATTTCCACTTATAGAAAGTGAGTTAGGGGATTTATATAAGGGGAAAGTGAATACATACTTGGAGGGATTTAATTAAATTGGTTGGAATGATGATGTGGAAAATATTTATTGGTTGATTTAATGTAACATCAAACACATGACGTATTTCTATTGGGTGAGCCATGTGAAGGTAAAAGTTAAAAGGAGAAGTCAGTGTTCCGTATAACCTATATAAGGTGTGAAATGAAAAGATCCAGAGAGGGCCGATACCATGGTAGTTTTAGATTATTTGTTTTGATTTTATTTTTTTAATGTAAAGCTAGTTCTGGGGATACGGAGGAATCCGATAAATTGTGTAAGAAATTCTAGTATTTTTTGAATAAGTATTCATTTGGAGCTTAAATGTTTTAATTATCTCACGTCACATTTAGCTTCATAATAATCGATTTGGGTAGTTTAGCTATAGATCTTTATAAGCGAAGGAGATTATACCATTTTGGTTTACAACATAGGTTATTATTTATTTGAAATGTAATGTTTTCGGAGACATGAGATTGGGTTCGAAACGGTCTCGAGTTATATCATGAATATTGTTTAGAGAGGAACGATTACTTTACACAATTGATTTGGTGAATCCGAAATCCTAGGTTTTTCTCCCATTAATCATCTAAGCAATTTTTTCTTTAGTATTTTTCTTAATTAATCTTAAAACCAAATCTTTAGAAAATAGTCCGAGCAACGAATCTTTTCTTACCACTTGTAAAAACTACATTAGTTTTTGGCGCCGCCGACCCGGTCTTGCCTTTAGGTTAGGTTTTAGATTTATTTTTTGTAAATATTTTGGTAGTTTAGAATTTAATTTATTTTCTTTGATTTTATGTTGGGTATTTTTTTTTTAGCTTTTGTGTGCAGGTTTAATTTGACATTTATTGGAGAATAAAACTGGACAACCAAAAAGGTAAGTAAACATATTCCTTTTTTTTCCCTTTTTTGTGAATATTGATATTTGGTAGATTTTTATTTTATTTGTACATAGTTAATTTAGTTTTTTTTTGGTAAATATTTTATTTGTTTAAAATAAAAACACGTGCACACACCAGTTACATCGTCAGACACCGAATTTTAGGAAAACTCGTGGTTTAGTACGGTGAACCCTCTAGGCTTTATCATCCGAAACACCAGAAGCCTTAGCCTCGTACCGTTGACCAGTCTTTGACTGTAGGTATATTTTGCTTAAGGTAACCTGAGCCTACCAATTTTAGTCGACCCTGTATTGCACGTGCACAACAAAAAAAATGTCGAGTTGGTAATATAATGACCAATATAATTATTATCCTACTGAGTATTTAAATGGAAAATATCCATACTATGATCATAGTGTGGATAATACTTGGGACCACCGCCGACCTTCTAAAGGTTATGGTTCTTATCATGGTGATCCTAATTACTATTCGCACGTCCACCAATTATACAAATGGGTGAATGAGCAATATTATACTGAAAAAAATGAGATTTCTCAATCTTTAGAGGATTTAATCACAGTTGCAACCAATTCCTGATGAATATATTACTATTTCCATAGAACATGCACTCAAACAATATGTATTGACAAGTCTTTCTTTACAGGAATCACTTAAGAAGTTGAACAAAACTGTATGTGAATCTGAAATAAGAATGACTAAACTGTATGGGACTCTTAATAAGTATGAGGACCAAAATGCACCTAAGGCTATTGATCATAATGAACTTGAATTCCAAAATAATGTTTCCAATCTTACCCATGATAATACATATAATTATTCAACTAATTTAGAGGATGGGGGTAGATTTGAAAACATTGTATGTTTAGACAAGGTTCAACCATTTCAACCATCTTCGTAATGTTATGATGATGAGGATAGTGTCGATGAAGAATTTAAAAAATATATAGTCATAGTGATGAGGAAATTGTTACACCAATTGTGCCTTATGATTTGTTTCTAGTTCATATCCTAATAATGTTGATAATTGTTCACCTATTCAAAAGTATGAGGATTTGACTAGGGATACCATTATTTTAGATGGTGTAGTATATCATTGTGATTATGAAACCGAGGATGGGTTAGAGGAAAGAGTTTATCCTGGGACTAGTGTTTTAGAGTCTAGTGATTCGGAAACAATAGTCTTTATGAGGATTATAGAAATGTAGAACCACATGATTACAACTTAGAAGAAATAAAAGACCATTTTCCTAAATCTGATAATTTAGAAATTAGGAAAATTGTGACTAGTTTATCCAAGGATATTGACAATTATAAGTTTGGGGTGAATATTATCCTCGTGGTTTACCTTTGACTCTTACAAAGGTCCCTAATTTGGGACTTAATGTATGTGCCTCTACCATCTTAAGAGACTATCTTCATACACGTTTTCCTGAACCTAGTTATGTCAAGAAAAGAAACTCAGTTGATAGTAACCCATCCTCTGGTTGATGTGGTTAATCTGGTCCATGATACTTTATTTACTTACTTAAAATAAAAACACGTGCACGCACCAATTGCATCGTCGGACACCGAATTTTAGGAAAACTCGTGGTTTAGTACGGTGAACCCTCTGGGCGTTATCATCCGAAACACCACAAGCCTTAGCCTCGTAACGTTGAAAACTATTTGACTGTAGGTATATTCTGCTTAAGGTAACCTGGGCCTACCAATTTTAGTCGACCCTGCATTTTCACGTGCACAACAAAAAAATATGTCGAGTTGGTATTATAATGACTAATATAGTTATTATTCAACTGAGTATTTAAATGGACAATATTCGTATTATGATTATAGTGTGGATATTACTTGGGACCACCACCGACCTTCTGAAGGTTGTGGTTCTTACCATGGTGTTCCTAATTACTATTCGCACGTCCACCAATTATACGAATGGGTGAATGAGTAATATTATACGGAAAAAATGAGAGTTCTCCATTTTTAAAGGATTTAATCAAAGAGTTGCGACCAATTCCTGATGAATATATAACTCTTTCCATATAAGATGCATTCAAACAGTAGGAATTGACAAGTCTTTCTTTACAGGAATCACTTAAGAAGTTGAACAAAACTGTATGAGAATATGAAATAAGAATGACTAAACTTTGTGGGACTCTTAATAATTTTGAGGACCAAAATGCACCTAAGGGTATTGCTCATAATGAACTTGAATTCCAAAATAGTTTTACAATCTTATCCATGATAATACATATAATTATTCACCTAATTTAGAAGATGAGGGTAGATCTGAAAACATTGCATGTTTAGACAAGGTTCAACCATTTCAACCATCTTCGTATTGTTATGATGAATAGGATATTGTCGATGAAGAATTTGAAATATATAGTCATAATGACGAGGAAATTGTTACAACATTTGAGCCTTATGATTTGTTTCTAATTCAAATCCTAATAATGTTGATAATTATTCACCTATTCCAAAGGATGAGGATTTTACTAGGGAAACCATTGGTTTAGATGGTGTATTATATCATTGTGATTATGAAGTCGATGATGGATTAGAGGAAAGAGTTTATTCGGAGACTAGTGTTTTAGAGTCTAGTGAATCAGAATCAATAGTCCTTCTGAGGATTATAGAAATGTGGAATCACGTGATTACAACCTAAAAGAAATAAAAGACCATTTTGCTAAATATGATAATTTAGAAATTAGGGAAATTGTGACTAGTTTATCCAAGGATATTGACAATTCTAAGTTTGGGGGTGAATATCATTCTCCTCATGGTTTACCTCTGACTCTTACAAAGGTCCCTAACTTGGGACTTAATGTATGTGCCTCTACCATCTTAAGAGACTATCTTCATACACGTTTTCCTGAACCTAGTTATGTCCAAAAAGAAACTCAGTTGATAGTAACCCATCCTCTGGTTGATGTGGTTAATCTGGTCCATGATACCACAATTGACTTTGTTGTCCCACCAAGATTTAATGTATCAAATATGGGGGTATCTTAATTTGAAATGTGTTATTATATAGTTTTTAGAACTATACCTAATTATTTTAGAAAGTTAGAATCGCTGACACATTTACTTAAGAATGACCACCATTATGGTCAACTATGTAAGTCAAATCTAATTGACTTTGAAAATCTACAACTGTTCAGGTTATTATTATGTGCTTCTAAGTTTTTATTTGATTTTTTCCAGAATCTATAACCTGATCCTCCGGATCCTGCTTATGGGGATATCCATCCCATGAAAATATTTTATCTAGACCAATTCATAGAGCCTGAACCCGAAAAACAGTTAAATGTAGTTATCTTAAACATGAAACTAAACAAGGGTGTGCTTTATTTGTTCATTTTCTTGGCATTCCTTTTATTTGTGGTAGCTTTATTTGGTTTTGATGACCCACATAGTTCTGACTATTGCTATATGATTTTATGTGGTGACTAATCTACCGACATATGGTTGAAGACACTAAACTTAGCATTTATTGGGAGGCAACCCATACATGGTGATTTTAAGGTCCCTTAGGAGGACCCTATTGTAGATTTTTTTTTAATTATTATTTTTCTTTGTTGCTCCCCATGGAAGGATTGTTACGCTTCATCCAGGTATTATCTTTCTGATTTCTCTATTTATTCCTCTTGTTACTTATATTTTTGGTATTGCACTTTAATTTGAAACATTGAGGACAATGTTAGATTTAAATTTTGGGGTGATGGAAAAACTTTTAATTAGTTTTTATTTAATAAAAAAATTTAAAAAATAAACTCCAGAGCCTAGAAATTTTTGTCAAGCGTGGAACGCAGGATCCATGGGATCTATCATGTAATCTGCTGACGAGAAGCATGCCCTTGGATCCAAAAGATCGAATCATGCAGTTACAATAAATAAATAAATAATGAAAAATGAAAAGTTTATTATTGTGCAATAAAATCGACCGTTGGTACCCTTGTATATGCCAACTGAGTTGATCTAGATTTAATATTATCGACCGTTGGTTCCCTTGTATATGCCAAGCTGTGTTGATATTAGTCTAGATCAGTATCTCAATCCATAAGGATTCATAGGTTCATCTTGGCGGTGGCCTTCAGACAGATATGGGAAACACCGTTCTCCTTAGTCAACATGGTTTTAAACTATATATCTCTATAATATATTCATGTGATTTGTGTGATTCCGATTATTGATGTCCATAGTGCCACTATCTAAGTAGAGCTCTGTCACTCATAAATGAATATGATCCGCATCCGGGTACTTCCTCTTGTAGTCAATGGAAGTATGTCAACCAAGGAGACTCTTTATTGTCGTTCCTGAATTCTTCACAAGTAGCTAGGTTTTGGAGTAAAGGTTTTGTGGGTACACTTCTGGTAAACCCTCCCGAGACTATTACTCGGACACTAGGGCCACCTAGGGGTTTAAAGGCTTACTGCATAAGCTAAATGTAATCGCGATGCTTGTGACAGTGAGTTAAGTTTTTTTTTTTTCTATTTTAGATTTGCTCGGGACTAGCAAATAATAATTTGGGGGTATTTGTGGTAAGCTTTTAAGAGTGTAAGAAAATAAGACAATGAAGCAGCCTACATGTTATACCTGCAAGTGCACAGGGTCAGTTGTAGCTTGTGTGCAAGAACAGGGTCATTCCACAGGGACTTGAGTGTGATTGAAATCTTCCTAGCTAAAGTTATCCTACAGTGAGCTAAGGGAAGTAAACTATAGTGACAGTGACAATGAACTAGAGTGGTAGTGAGCAGTGATGGATGAAGGCAGTGAATAATGATGCAAGACAGAAATGTTGACAGTGAGTAAAAGTGAAGATAAAACAAGTGAAAGAAAACAGTGAAGAAACTGAAAACAGTGGGAATGGAAGTATGGAGATGGATGAGAATTCTCTTTCACCTAGCTAGTTATCCTGGGATAAATCCTTGTCCCTAATGGACAAGAGGGTCTAGTTCAAGCTAGTCTCTTGGCCAGGGCAATTCATGTGGCAAGTTATCTAACCTAAAATCCTTAGATAACCCCTAGCATTGCCTATCTGATTAAAGCATAAACAATCGCAGGTCATTTAGGTTCCTAGGTTTCTAACTAATATGGTTTGTTCATCCCTTAGATTATTACTAACTCCTAGCATTAATGGTCTGTTTAAAGCACCACTAATCACAAGCCAGTGAACCCTTGGAATGTCACTAACCTAAGTGTTTTGAGCTCAACAGGGTCTAACCCAAATGGCTAACCAACATGGTTCAATGGTCTTCTCTAAGATTTAAACAGGAAATTAAACTAACTAACATGTGAGAAACAAAAATTGAAAGATGGAATTAAACAGCAAAGAACAAATATGAACAGAAATTGAAGAACCCTAAATTGCTTTGAAATGGAAATTGAAATGAAATTAACCCAATTAGGGGGTATCTCGGATGACCCAAGAACAATTTAAACATTCTACATTAGTTCTATTTATAGCTTACATCAAATCCCTAATTTCACAAAACCCTAAAATTTGCAAACCCTAACTTTTGGGGAAAATCAAATTCGACATACCCATGTGTAAATTGGCTTCGACCCATGCTTCTTGATGTCCCTCTGATGCTCTTCCTGCTCCAATTGATGTACTGCAACCCTAGCTCGAGTTGTTTCATCAACTCGACACCTAGGTCAGAGAGATGTGGGTTTGGGGAAACGACTAGGCTAGGAAGAGAAAACTGTGGTGCGTACGGGTTTTGGTAGAGGCGGAGAAGGGTGTAGTGAAGCTCGAGGAGCAGCAGTTGCAGGCTGCCATGGTCGGGTGGAAGGAGGAGCTGGTTTGCAGATGAAAAGAGAATTTGGGGAAAGAAGAAAGAATCGATGGGGAAGAGGAAAGGGTCTGTTTGTTTTGGGAATAGGGTATTCGATACTAGGGTGTTAGCGGACGCATCAGTATTTGATGTTTTGTGAGGGAAAGGCGTTGGATGGAAAAATGAGGGAATAATCCAAAGGCGCAATGGGGATGGATGTGGAGCGACCGTTGGATGATGGATACATCAAAACTGACGGTCCAAGATGGAGTTAGGTGCTGTGGTGTGAAGCGGTTGTAGCAAATTTGATGTATTGGCGATGAAGCGATCGTTGGATTCAGTTGAGGATCCAATCTGACGGTTACAGGAGAAGTGGGTATGGATAATGGAAATGGATTTGGGTAAGGGTTTTGGGCCTTGGGTATGCCAAGCCCATATCTTCTTTAAGAACAATTTCTTCCTTGTTAAGCCCATTTATAGCCTTTTGGTCTTGCGCACAACATTCTTCGCAGCTTCCTTGCGTGATTCCTCTCGGCTTCCACCACTTTTCTGCTCTTTTCGCTCCGTAATTCCATCCAAACTTTATTTATAACCTAAAAATGCAAAATTAATTAATAAAAATATTTATTCTTGAAAACAACGAAAACACAGAATATGGGATAAAATGTAGAATTAATGCACAAAAGATGAGTTAAATGCCAAGAAAAATATATAGAAATATGCACTTTTTAGCACTCATCAAATACCCCCAAACCTGAATTTTACTTGTCCTCAAGTAAAACAAAACTAAGGAAATCCTACCTATACCACTGTCGCTGGTCTCTCGAATGCATTTAGCGTATGCACTAAGCCTTTTAAACCACTAAGTGTCCCTAGTGGACGAGTGAAGTCTCGTGAAGGTTTTCTTAGAACGTACCTACAAAGTTCTAGGTCAAAATATAAGCTCAGATTCCATGAAATGTGACATGTGCAAGACAGTTTAAGCTCACAACAAAATGGAGATGTCAATCTAGCTATCAAAGGCACAATCCTAGCACTGATAACAAATAAAGACATGTGATAAGAGTGTAGAGTGTATCTACACATGTGTAAAGAAAGATCGGATGTTATGACTACTAATCACCAAGAGATGGTTTCTCAGGCTAAGAACCAAGGTCGAAATCTAGCTAGCTGTCCGGACTTTACGAGAATTGTGAATGAGTTGGAGGTATTTCACAATTACTCGCGTTGTACATCAATGGCATACACCCTCCTTGCTTATTACAATGAAACAACAAAATGACTATTTACATGACTCTTATTTACATTGACTACTCTCTTTTATTTTTGGAACAAGAGAGGATGGAATTGAAAAATAGTTGATTTTTTTTGTATTTTTCTGATATTTTTTTCTGAATATATACATCGTTTTTTTTTTTTTTTTTTTTTGATGGAAACACTTTTGATACATATACAAAAGGAAACAAAAATTACATGACACTTTGCAAGAGGTAGCCCTTTTTGATGCACCCAGTTAAATTCGATGGTTGTTTTCTTAATGTAACCTCCACCTTCTATCCCAACCAACCAAAGAACAAGCTAGTCAAGTTTCGTTCAGTATTCTAAAGTGATTGGCAACTAAAACTTCCGATAGAACACCTCAAGGATGAGGCTATACATGTATTGGTAGATCGTGCGCGTGCAATTTCTTATCACTATGTGAATTGTGCTAGAATCAGGGTGCCTAAATATCTAGACTAAGACTCCTAAAATTACATATTTGCACAAGAGTCAACATTTCAAGGTAAATGAGCTCCATTTTTATTTTTTTTTCATTTTTTAATTTTTTTTTTGATTTTTCATTTTTTTCAAAAAGAAGGAGTTCTTGTTTTCAATTATGGCATATTATCAAAGTATCTACTTTTCACCCCCAAACCTAAACTAAACATTGTCCTCAATGTTTCAAAATATGAACAAAATTATAATACAACATATGAAGAGGATCATGTTGAGTAGAGAAAAAGGAAAGAGAATACCCGATTTCGGCGAAAGCAATATTAGAACTCCGTTATTCAAGGCAAGAATCCAACATATGTCAGCCGAGATCATATTGGATTAGCAAAATATATACAAAAGGAACAAAAAGGGTTTTAAGAAATTTTATCTACTGGATTATATACAAAAATTCACCATACACTAACAATCTAAAGAGTTGAGGATCAACCCAAAAGACAAAGTGTAGAGGTTTCAACAGCTTCACACAAATATAACAGGAAAGAAACGCAAGTGAAACTGTGAAACAAAATGAGCTACCCCCAAACCTGGATTTTTCAACGGATAAAATTTTGGAAACAAAATCTCGCAGTTTTGGGGGTTCATCATGTACAAGGTCTAACTCAAAGTGAACTGTGCTAGGGACGGGCAAACATGCTAATTCCAACTGTGGTTCCTCAAATGTATTATACTTAGAAGCAAAATAGTCCAAGAGGACTTGGGAAGCACACAGTTCCAAACCTAGATTAGGGACTCTCAGAAAAGTCGGTTTGACAATATGGGTACAAACCAAATCTAGGTTGGGTGGAAGGCCATCAGATTGTGACTTATGTAGGACGATAGGCACATCATTACTAATCACATCAACATCTCCTAAGTATTCTACACGTGTCACAACATGCTCACAATCATCAAACAAATTATCAAGTCCACAATCAGAATCATCATCATCAGAAGAATTATTCTCATGCATCGGCAAATCAGGAGAAATATCACAATGTGACCTAGGTAGAGAATCAGACACATCAATTATATTTTCATGCATAATAACATTAGTGTCTACAGAAGATTCAACCATTCCTATGTCATGCTCATCTTCACAGAATAATTGTACGAATCCCATGTCAATATCAAAATCATATGAATTACAATGAGTATTAGAAAAAACAACATTCATGAAGGTCGAGGGCGAGAAGCCATATGTTATTGAACCAACAGGTTCCACAATATTTTCATGTTTTTCTAACATATCATCATAATCATCATCATGGTAGCATGCATATTGGTCCTCATTAACAGTGGTGGTGTCATTAGTCGATTCATGTTCCTCTAAATTAGGTTCATATTCAACAATATTTACATGAATGGGACTAGACACTTCATTAGGGACAACATACATTTCCTCAATTTCCTCCTTTTGTAGGTGAAGCAAAATCTGATCTAAATATGCATGAATTCGTGATGTAGATCTATCAAAGTTTTGCTTACTGAGTCTTAAAGCTTCTGTGGTGGAGTCTAAATTCATGGGAGTACAAAATTCTTCATGTTCAAATTGTGGTGAATGGTACATGTGTGCATGGTCATTAGGATTTACAAAATATTGATCG
Organism: Papaver somniferum; assembly: GCF_003573695.1. Taxonomy (NCBI): domain Eukaryota; kingdom Viridiplantae; phylum Streptophyta; class Magnoliopsida; order Ranunculales; family Papaveraceae; genus Papaver; species Papaver somniferum. Next base: position 199,380,116 of record NC_039366.1, on the reverse strand, counting down.
CAACCCTCAAAGGATTGATTATGGTCCCAATGACTACCATTCTCACAATTTATGGGCATTTCATACCTTGGATTTTCTCTAGATTGCCTAAAATTATGCAAAATATGACAATTCTCAACAGGGTGGTCTAAACTACCACATGCGGGACATGCATAGATTTCAGGTTGCCTAAGAAAATTAGATGTGACAGATTCCTCATGTGATTGCATTTCTAAAGCTGCGATTCGAGCTTCTAATTGGTCGATCAGTGATGATTGTGTGAGTGAGGCACTAGCAAAATGTTCATTTTCACGTTGTGGTGAATGATGCATGTGTGAATAGTTATTAGGGTTCATGTATTGAGGCTCGGGACTTTGAAAATGTCCATAATAATTCCTATAACTATTGACATCATGGTTTATGGGAGGTTCATAACGTGGAGTATGTCCATACGCAAGTTCTCTAAGGGATTTGTTGTATTCCCCAACTGTAGACCAAGATCTAGACATGATTTGGCTCAAAAGCTAAGTAACTATGTTACAAAGCCCAAAATTTGGTTTTTAATGGGTTTGGATTTTTGGGAAAAATTTGGTTTTTATGGGTAACATTTGGTTTTGTCGGGTTTGAAAAAGAAATTTGGTTTTTAATGGGTTTTAGAAAATTTGGACTTAATGGGAAAAGAAAACACTTTGGTTTACTGGGTCTTGAAAACTTTGGTTTTAGACTTTGAAGACAAAGCCCATTTGGGAGCTTTTGGTTTTGATGGGAGCAAATTTGGTTTTAAAGAGGTAGAAAAATTTGGTTTTTAATTGGGAGCAAAAATTTTGGTTTTAGTGTTGGGAGCAAGCCCACATTGGTGGGAGAAATTGCTTTGCCAAGGGAAGGTGAACTAAGCCCACAATGTGTATGCAAACTGAAGCCCAATGTAGCTTTTGAAACAGCCCAACTGTTGCTTGTTTGGTCTGAGGCCCAGTTGGGCTTTCAAAAGTTCAGTTTTTCTAATTTAAAACTACAGGCCCAAATCAATCTAACACCACAAGCCCACAAGCAATTAAACAAACAAGCCCACAAGTAATTAAGATTACAAGCCCAAAGAAAATATAAGCCCAAATGTTGGGTTTAATATTACAAGCCCACAAGAAAAATGGAAGCCCACAGTTTGGGTTCTCTTAATGGGTTTAGGCTTACTTGCTTAAGCACAGCCCAGCTGTTCAGTTTGGTTGCGAAAGCCCAGTTGGGCTTTGGATCATCCTAAGCTTTTGTTGAAGCCCAGTTGGACTTGGCTTATGAATGGCAGCAGCACCACTTCAGGCCTAGCAGCAGGAGCAGATCAGCAGCAGCAGCAACAGCACAACAGCAGGCTTTGCAGGTTCACAGGGCCACAGCAGAGCAACATGTGCAGAAGGCAGCAGCAGTTAGCAGCAACAGGCAGCAACATGGGCCACAGCAGCTCAGCAGTAGTCTTGGCCTGGCACAAGCAGGAGCACCACAACAGCACAAGCACAGCAGCTCAGCAGGAGAGCAGGAGTACAGCAAGCACATGAGCAGCAGCAGCAGCAGCTCCACAGCAAAAGCAGCAGGATAGGCAGGTACCTGCTGGCTCAAAGCAGAAAGTGAGTAAAGATGCAAGCTATGATGCAGGAATGTAAGTGAACAATATGCAAATGAGTATGCAATGCAGGGAAAGATGCAAATGCAATGAACTATGATGCAAATATGAAGATGAAAGTGAATGCAACAAAACAGCAAAGAACAAATCAACACACAACGCCAAGTCCCCGGCAGCGGCGCCAAAAACTTGGTAGGCTTTTAAGAGTGTAAGAAAATAAGACAATGAAGCAGCCTACATGTTATACCTGCAAGTGCACAGGGTCAGTTGTAGCTTGTGTACAAGAACATGATCATTCCACAGGGACTTGAGTGTGATTGAAATCTTCCTAGCTAAAGTTATCCTACAGTGAGCTAAGGGAAGTAAACTATGGTGACAGTGACAATGAACTAGAGTGGTAGTGAGCAGTGATGGATGAAGGAAGTGAATAGTGATGCAAGACAGAAATGTTGACAGTGAGTAAAAGTGAAGATAAAACAAGTGAAAGAAAACAGTGAAGAAACTGAAAACAGTGGGAATGGAAGTATGAAGATGGATGAGAATTCTCTTTCACCTAGCTAGTTAGCCTGGGATAAATCCTTGTCCCTAATGGACAAGAGGGTCTAGTTCAAGCTAGTCTCTTGGCCAGGGCAATTCATGTGGCAAGTTATCTAACCTAAAATCCTTAGATAACCCCTAGCATTGCCTATCTGATTAAAGCATAAACAATTGCAGGTCATTTAGGTTCCTAGGTTTCTAACTAATATGGTTTGTTCATCCCTTAGATTATTACTAACTCCTAGCATTAATGGTCTGTTTAAAGCACCACTAATCACAAGCCAGTGAACCCTTGGAATGTCACTAACCTAAGTGTTTTGAGCTCAACAGGGTCTAACCCAAATGGATAACCAACATGGTTCAATGGTCTTCTCTAAGATTTAAACATGAAATTAAACTAACTAACATGTGAGAAACAAAAATTGAAAGATGGAATTAAACAGCAAAGAACAAATATGAACAGAAATTGAAGAACCCTAAATTGCTTTGAAATGGAAATTGAAATGAAATTAACCCAATTAGGGGGTATCTCGGATGACCCAAGAACAGTTTAAACATTCTACATCAGTTCTATTTATAGCTTACATCAAATCCCTAATTTCACAAAACCCTAAAAATTTGCAAACCCTAACTTTTGGGGAAAATCAAATTCGACATACCCATGTGTAAATTGGCTTCGACCCATGCTTCTTGATGTCCCTCTGATGCTCTTCCTGCTCCAATTGATGTACTGCAACCCTAGCTCGAGTTGTTTCATCAACTCCACACCTAGGTCAGAGAGATGTGGGTTTGGGGAAACGACTAGGCTAGGAAGAGAAAACTGTGGTGCGTACGGGTTTTGGTAGAGGCGGAGAGGGGTGTAGTGAAGCTCGAGGAGCAGCAGTTGCAGGATGCCATGGTCGGGTGGAAGGAGGAGCTGGTTTGCAGAGGAAAAGAGAATTTGGGGAAAGAAGAAAGAACCGATGGGGAAGAGGAAATGGTCTGTTTGTTTTGGGAATAGGGTATTCGATACTAGGGTGTTAGCGGACGCATCAGTATTTGATGTTTTGTGAGGGAAAGGCGTTGGATGGAAAGATGAGGGAATAATCCAAAGGCGCAATGGGGATGGATGTGGAGCGACCGTTGGATGATGGATACATCAAAACTGACGGTCCAAGATGGAGTTAGGTGCTGTGGTGTGAAGCGGTTGTAGCAAATTTGATGTATTGGCGATGAAGCGACCGTTGGATTCAGTTGAGGATCCAATCTGACGGTTACAGGAGAAGTGGGTATGGATAATGGAAATGGATTTGGGTAAGGGTTTTGGGCCTTGGGTATGCCAAGCCCATATCTTCTTTAAGAACAATTTCTTCCTTGTTAAGCCCATTTCTAGCCTTTTGGTCTTGCGCACAACATTCTTCGCAGCTTCCTTGCGTGATTCCTCTCGGCTTCCACCACTTTTCTGCTCTTTTCGCTCCGTAATTCCATCCAAACTTTATTTATAACCTAAAAATGCAAAATTAATTAATAAAAATATTTATTCTTGAAAACAACGAAAACACAGAATATGGGATAAAATGTAGAATTAATGCACAAAAGATGAGTTAAATGCCAAGAAAAATATATAGAAATATGCACTTTTTAGCACTCATCAATTTGATGGACGTGTTTACGTGTTTATTTTGAGAATCAGAAGACAAACTTTTGTGTGATAGAAAAAATCCCAAGTGTTGAAAAAACTTTCGAGAATGATCCACTAACTAGATAATAATCAAATAAAAATTAGCATATCCCTTATTTTAACTTTCGACGAGAAATTTTCTGAGAAGGAACCACAAAGATAAAATAATCCTAAAAAAATCAAGATTTTATGATAACCAATAACTCAACTTTATAGATAAAAATCTAAGATAATCCAATAAAAACCTATAAAAGTAGGTAATCATGAAAAATAAAAAAAAATAACTAAACAATTCTATTCCCACAAACCTAGAAAACTTGAAGACCAATAACCGATAACAATAAAAGAAGCAAATCCCTACCAAGGTAGGATCCCGTTATGCTAAAAAGCATATCAAAATGCTATCTTCTCAAATTTTCATTGACCCAATTCAAGATTGTAGATAATATTGAAGAAATCGATTGCTTAAAGAAACTCCTACACAAAATCATGTTCTTTTAAATCTCATGATGATGCCTTAACAACCCTATGTTGTAGCCTCCTTTATTTCACGACCTAATCTGAAAAAAGCTAACAAAAAAATTAAACTATTAAACAACAGAGAAAATAAATTTACCAAAAATTTATTAAATCAAAACAGTATATAAAGCTAAACATTAAAAATGATATAGAAATTAAAATCAAAGAAAAACACTATCAGAAGCGATTGGACAAAACCATCAGAAGAAGAAGAAAATTATGTAAAAAGGTTTTAAAATAGGTCAAGCCCAAAGGAATTCGATCGAGAGATGAAGAATTATCGAAAATTAACCAAGTCAGTGTCGCCCGACCAATCGCTTTGATATGTCCCTAGTTTGCCTCGTCGCCCGACCAATCGCCTTGATATGGCCTTAGTTTTCCTCCAACCAATCGCCTTTGTATGACCTTAGTTTGCCTCATGATATGGGATTCTTTTTTTGATAGATTGGTGTCACTGCTAGATTACTCCTAAATCTCATTCATTTAAGAATTTTATCATATACAAGGGTTCGAACCCTGACCTCCGCAGTGGGAGGGAGCATGAGAACCATTAGACCACTCGATTCATATGGGAAAGATTAAGTGGTACATTAGTTGAACACCCCTAGTTTTAACACCCAACAAATATACCATTATACAACAATAAATATATCACAAAAATAAAAATGATCATCTCTTACATACCCGCAATAAACACCGAAAACAATAAGAACCATACAACAACCCGATTAACAACTTCAAATACCATATACCTTACTATTTGTGCCAACTATATCGCCTACTATATTCATAATCATAATAATACTAACTGAATGGTGTCAACAGTTGGTTAAACATACAAGAGCAGACTACCTTCTTGATCCACCACCAATACCAACATCAAACCACCTCCAACGGTACCACCAATACCATCAGTCCAACACCAATACACATCCACAATTCAGCAAACCACCAAATTCCTTAACAATAATGCTAGAACATCCACCGCCACTGTTGTAAACACTAGCACCGGCATTAGTACTACTACACATCTAGTTTGTTAAGAGATAAGGTTAAATATCATTTTTGTGATGCCATTGGATTCATAACACTAATTAATGCTGCACCCCCACCCCCATCAGTACAACAAAAACCAGCATTACCATCTGTGCAACATCCATTACCAACACCAGTACTACAACTACTATTATCACCTCCACTGCAGCATCAACAACCACCCCCAATGGAGCAACCACCCTAACATCCACCTCCACTAACACTGCTTAAAACACAACAACCACCACTATTGCAAGGTTAACAGGAGTCAACCAACACACGCTTATTCCATTGAAAATACTAATATCATATTATGAATTGTGCAAAGTCAAAATCTAGTTATTGTTGCTCCTAACTTAACAATGAACTAATGGTTGTAAAGTAAATAAGTAAAAAGAAAAAAAAAACAGTCCCTGTCATACTGTAATTAAAATACGTGTAATTCATACATGCTCATAGATTGCTCCAAGTCTACAATTTTCTATTGGCTCGCGTAACAATGGTCATTCCAATCTTGAAATTCAAGAAACAACACCATCAATAACATTAATTTGAATATAACACTAAGATCACGAAAAATGCAATGCAGTTATCGAAGACTCATAATTTAGATTGCGCAAACAACATCGTCAACCCATTAGTCACATAGTAGATAAGCTCCAACTTTCACTAATTTCCTTATCTAATTCAAAAACAAGAACAATCGAATCAGTATGCAGTGCAATATTAAATTACTGAAAACCAAAACAAGCATAGTTTTTGATAAAAAACTACTCATAAGGCGACAAAACTCAACTAACCACAACTCATATGATTCCTCTAAACCATATCAAGTAAAATGGAAATGTAAGTACAATATGTAACCATATCAGAAGTAAAAAGCATGTCAGGTACACATACAAAATCAATATAAAAATTCACAACAAAAATATCAAAATAATGAGAAAAACAAGTACATTTCATATTCCGGTCTAAAATCTGAAGCTCAAATCATTAATTACTAATCATAATAAGATTCTATTCTAAACCGAGTCTAACAAATTCGCCACAAAAATAGAAAAAATCCATCCAGGATACTAATGAAAAAGAAAAAAACATTTTATAACTAGGTATCAAACTCAATAATATATACCCAAACATGATAAGAATTGGGCAATCAAAAATATTGGCATTCAAATTATTACAGTCACAAAAATAAAGCTAAAGAAACTCAATTGGAGCTAATCCCATAAAATCCAACAGATCTCAAACCACTCTCATGTGAAACTTCAAAAACGATCACTAGATTCAATACAATACCAAACCAGATTCAATCGTATCATTACACGTTTAGGAATAAAATTAACAAAATCTGAAGAAAGCAAACCTAAAATCATCGTTCTAAATACATGAGGTTGCTGGAACTGGTGGTAGTGGTGGCGACCGTCGTTGGAGAAAGAGATGGAGATAATCTCGATCTTGAAAGATAAGAATGAAAAAGATTGCTACTATGTAGGGAGGAGGATAAAGGAAAAAATAAAAATATATTATGGACCGAACCGGACTTATAAATTGAAAGGTATATTTATTATATGATAAGGGTATTTGTAAAACAAAAGACAATTATATAATTACCACGAGATTAAGTTCATCCGCATCTACAAAATTGAGTCAGCCAAATAACTTGCCGACTATATAGTAACATAATTCGCAATGACTAATATAGCCCCTCCGCAAAATACACTCCCTTAAAAGCAAATCCCCTCTTTCTCTCCTCTTAGGTCGTCATAAGAAACCCTAGAAACAGTTCAGCCTATATGTATAATCCAGATTAGGGTCTCAGATCGTGCAGTAGAGATGGAGGGCTCCGGCGCTCCCGATAAACCCCCTATATGTATAATTGTCCCATCAACAAGATCTCGAGTGTTACCAGAGATTCCAGCTTTACCCGAAATACTTGTTATTGAAAATCCAGAGCAGCTTCAGACATGTTTCCAAGAATTTTTGGATGATTACACTAGAGCTTGTCAGAATCAATCATCTGATCCTCGTAAATTTTCTGATTGTGAAGGTAATCTTATTAGAGTAGTTTCAACATATTTGCGGGACCTAATGGATTTCAGGCGGGATTCTATCAAATTTGATCTGGTTGCTATTGTTCAACATATTTTTCAAACAGGTTATCTTCTTAAACATTTGGATTATACTTACCAAGTTTTAATTCCAAAAAAACTCTGTGTTGAAACTCCGTAAAATTTTCGCCCTATTAGCTTATGTAATATTGCTTATAAAGTTATTTATAAAACATTAGCTAATAGACTTAAGAGGCATGTAAATACTATTATTTCTGTGTGGAAAGCTGCATATGTACCAGGTAGAATTATTCTAGTTAACAATATAATTTCTCATGAGATTATTGATTATATGAAGAAAACAAAGATGTCTTTAGGTGCAGCTGCTATAAAGTTGGATATGGCGAAACAATTCGGTAGAATATAGTGGAGTTCTATAATAACAATTATGAGAATATTGGGGTTCTGCGATAAATGGTGCCAACTGATCAATCAATGCATAAGTACTTCTTCTATATCTATTCTACTAAATGGTTCCCCTACGGCTTCTTTCATTCCTTCTAGGGGTTTACGACAAGGCGATGCCTTATCTCATTATATTTTCATTTTATGTATGGAAGATCTAAGTTGAATATTGCATACTGCTGAAATAAGTGATTTAATTAAACCATTGCAACCAGTCACCAAAGGTCCAGCAATATCGCATCTTTTTTCGCCGATGATTGTCTATTATTTTCGAATGCTTCTGAAATGTCTATTACTCATTTTATGAAGATTGTTATTGAGTTATGTGTTGTCTCGGGTCAGATGGTGAATCTTAATAAGTCAAGTATTCATTTTAGCAAAAATTTAAGTGACTCAACAAAACTTAATAATCTTTCGATGGTTCAAATGCAAAGAATGCATCTTCATGAAAAGTGCTTAGGGATAAATTTATTTATGGGAAGGAATAAAGAGCTTGTTTTGATGATACAATAATTAATATGGATTCTATGTTGCAATCTTGGCCAGGGAAGCTCATAAATCAAGTACTTTGAACCACTCTTTGAGAATACTGCGCACCAAGTTCGTGTGGCTATCATAATTTAGTTTTGTTTTCTTTAGACTATTAATTTAGAAAAAAACAAAATTTAAGTTTTATTTATGGAAAAATTATTTTTACGCGTTTTAACCAGAAATCTCCATAAATAGCCCAACTTCATTTTAAACCACACTCCCCCACGGTATACCGGTGTTAAAAACAATTAAGTTAAAAAATCGTGAAAAGACACAAACAAACTTTTCTTCCAAATTCAGGGTTTCCATTTCGAATTCTGATGCTTCTTTCTCCGTGTACTATTATATGCACTCTATTCCAAATTTCAAAAAGGATTCATCAAATTTATTTTCTTTTTCACTCAAAATGTGCTTCGCGTGCCATATCTTCATCCTACCAATAAATGTTGTTGTCAATACCATATGAGTACGAGTAACCACCCTAATAATTAAGTTGATGCTAGTTGTTCTTAGTTAAAAGCTACTGGTCTTAGTAAGAATCCCCACCCTGTGTAGGTTCAAATTTTACGATAAAACTTTACATATTCGACGCCAAGTATTCCTCCTATTTAGCCAAAAAATCACCCTTCCAGCAAAAAATGAAGTATCAGAAGTGCGAAGCATATGAGGTAACATTGTAAAGCTGAGCCTTACGTCGTGCACTCTGTTGGTAGTCGCATGTTCCATTATTAGACCCCACCAAATCTAAAAGCTTGGATATGTTCCACATTAACAGAGACAGACACTACGAGCTTATGATCAAATTACCCTTGAATGAAAAGATGGATTATTCTCGTTTGATTTGAAAAATGGTGTGAAATATCTGCATAACCCAGCAGAACAAGGTATAATGCCATACTTTCATGATATTCCTGATATGCATGAAGAGGATAGTTCGTGCTTCACTCCCAACAAAGTTTTTAACTTCTAATAAACTCTAATATTCCATAACCTGAACTACGTCGCACCTGGTACTTTACATCAAGCCCCATCCTCTTGTCAGGATTTTCCTTTACATCCAGCTCCACGAGCCTTGCACTCTGTCGCGTCTGGTACTTTACATCCAGCACCATCCTCTTGTCAGGATTTTCCTTCACATCCAGCTCCACGAGCCTTGCACTCTGTCGCGTCTGGTACTTTAAATCCAGCACCATCCTCTTGTCAGGATTTTCCTTCACATCCATTCAAGGTAAAAAGTTCCGTTATGTATCGCACTTAACTCTACAGAAGGTTTTAGCTTATAATAAACATTTCTAACCTCAAGGGAATCAGTGCTTTCCTCCATCACTGTCTTTGCACTTTCTACTGATTCGCCCGCATTGCCAGTGCTTTCCTCCATCACTGTCTTTGCACTTTCCTTTACATCCAGCTCCATCCTCTTGTCAGGATTTTCCTTTACATCCAGCTCCATCCCTTGTTTAGAATTTTCCTGTCATGCATTCAAGGTAAAAAGCTCCGATAAGTAATATCGCATTTAACTCTACAGAAGGTTTTAGCTTATAATAAACATTTCTAACCACAAGGGAATCAGTGCTTTCCTCCATCACTGTCTCTGCACTTTCTACTGATTCGCCCGCATTGCCAATGCTGTCTCGATAAACCTGTCATGAGTTTACCATAATGGTTATCACTGTTAATAAACCTTAGGACCCTATAAAGTTCAAAAAAGGAAACACCATTTCAACAGTTCCAAACAGAAAACAGTTTACCATCTAAAATTCATATCTTGATGATATCAAATCTACAATAAAGACAAACTGCACAAATAGGACAAGTTTGGAAGCCAGCGTGGCGTTCTTCGCTACGACTTTCAAGGGATGTAAGAGCATTTACTACAAGAGTTACAGCACCCGATTTACCAAATTGAAGTCTATTTTCCTCACTAGACATCAAAAGAGTATCTAATAACCCCACAACATACTGTTTTAGTTCATCCCATTCGGGAGCTCCTAGTGCTTTAAACACCCATTCCATCAGATGGGTATGCTTACCCGCGGTATCTGCTACATATGGATGAAGAAATATCATCTGCGCAATTGTTTGAAGTGCTGGGAAATAAACATCATCATATCCAGGAAACTTATCAAGAGTAGAAACAAATACGTTTAAGGCTTCAGACTTAACCAGAGACTTAACGAAAACGGTAGCTTCTTCATGTTGATCATATATTAAAATATCCGGATCAGTTAACTTTTCGAATGTAATAAGAATATAACTAGCTAAAAGGCTCCCACATTCATCATCTTCTAATAAACTAATCATCGATTGAATAGCCGGAAGCTTTAATACGGGGGAATAAAATTCAGGAAATTCAAATTTGAAAGTTCTGAACCTTGAAAGTACTCTAATAAGATTACCTTCACAATCAGCAAATTTACGAGGATCAGATGATTTATTCTGACGAGCTCTAGTGTAATCATCCAAAAATTCTTGGAAACATGTCTGAAGCTGCTCTGGATTTTCAAGAACAAGTATTTCGGGTAAAGCTGGAATCTCTAGTAACAATCGAGATCTTGGGACAATTATACATCTAAAGGGTGAATCGGGAGCGCCGGAGCCCTCCATCTCTACTGCACGATCTGAGACCATAACCTAATATTCCATAACCTAAAAAAATGCGCCTCTCCGCTTGAGCCTTGAACTACGTCGCACCTGGTACTTTACATCCAGCACCATCCTCTTGTCAGGATTTTCCTTTACATCCAGCTCCATCCTCTTGTCAGGATTTTCCTGTCATGCATTCAAGGTAAAAAGTTCCGATAAGTATGTATCGCACTTAACTCTACAGAAGGTTTTAGCTTATAATAAACATTTCTAACCTCAAGGGAATTTTAACCGGATGAACTGAAAAGTAAAAACATGCTTTATGACCAAAACATCAAACTGATTATGCAATTTTAAACGAATAAATCTCATAATAATAAATAAAATCTAACCAAATAAAACAACATCATAATGTTATCATATTTTATTATCATTCATATTGTTTAAAAAAAAATTAAGAAAAAAATATCAAAAGATTCCTGGACAACGCCATTCCCGTTAATGCTAGATGAAACTACTCTGATGAAAGTAAATTGACCGGAAACAAGAGGATGAAACCGGGCTAAGAAAAATATGACACAAGAAGATTTTACTTTATTGAGAGGAAAAATCATTGTGCTGATGAAGATGTTGGAATCGAGCATGATTTAGCTGTGAACATAACCATAGATGATAGATCTGCTGCTGTTTACAGTTAGAGATTTGGGTTATGTTTTCTTTGTTTCTCTTTCAGCAAAGAGGCGGCGGAGCAAAATGAAATGGATGAAATTTTTCTACTTGAAAGATTTATAAATCTGCCCCTGCATATTAGGGTTATTTGTGACCGTGGATTAGGTTCTAATATTCTTTTTAACGGCCAGATTTGTGTTCTGTGGCTGACCGTAATTCTGACCGGGTTACGTATGATTCGTATGCGTGAAAGATTTTTAACATAGAATGTGTTATGCTGTTTTGACACAGCCCAGCCCTAGCCCTGGCTAGTCTATGGGTTTGGATAGTCCAAGAGCTTTGGTTACTTTAGTACAACATTCATGATTTTTGCTTTGCTTTTTCAAGGAGTGTGCTAGCAATATGGTATCCCCTTTCAGAAAAGAAAATGGTGCTAAAAAAGACAATCATGACGCACTTCATATTAATTTTTTTCACTCTTTTTTTTTCTATTTGAAAATTCATTCGCATACCATGACACTTGCCCGGATAAGCGCAATTAATGGCCGAGCCAGGAATCTAGACAATACAGTAAAAAAAATAAAAATCCAAGGAGAGTCGATAAAGGTAAAAAAAATTGTACATTACAGTGTTTTGAACCTAATTTTTGTTGCTACTTAAGTGTATTAAATGCTTTAAAGATCTTTATAGTTGTGATATTGTGCCTGTAATTTGTTTTTCGGAACCAACTTTTCAAACAATAACAAAGACGGAATGATCGCCCTTATATACTTAACGGAGATTGCAAATCCTCACTTTGTTTCGATACATCCATATGTCCATGCCACTTCAATATGGTATTTGATTATATCAAATTTCTGAATCAGCTTATACCTTTATCTAATGATGGAATCCTTTTGAAGTTTTTCAATAGTTGGATTTTCAAGGCCTCTTCTTTAATGTTTCGGTGGTCATTTGGAACTTGGCATGTTTATTTTTTTTTAATTGATCATTAAAGGATAGATTGCTGCTCCTTTGAATTGTATTTCTTTTCCTTTCAGAACATGAGCATCAACTGGAAGTTTGAGAGCCATACCAAACTCATATTTATTTATTTTTTTTTTAAAGAAATATAAAATTTTATTGAAAACTAGAGAGAATACCAAGTACAAAAATTCTCCAACTCCGAAAAACTACAAACCAAACAAACGAACAACAACTGAGCTTAAAACTCTGCCCCAAACAACGCAAAATCTAAGAGAAAACAAACTCACAGACGTATCTGCAGCCTTATTTTCCCTCATATGAATAAACAGAACTTGAACATCTTTCAACTTTCCAAACACACTGGCACACTCCATCAATAAAGATTTATCTTTCCATTTAACACATTCCAGGTTACCTGAGTTAAGAGCCTCCATGATAGATTTGTTGTCCCCTTCTATTATAATTTGAAGAAATTCTTGCTAGCAATCCAATTAAGAGCATATAAAACAACAACGCTTCAGCTTGATGAATATCTCTAGCCCCTATTGTGAAGGCCATGGCTTCCAAAAAGCTTCCCGTATGATTGCGAAGAACAAAAGACACACCTCCATCAATAAAGATTTATATTTCCATTTAACACCTTCCAGGTTGCCTGAGCTAAGAGCCTCCATAATAGATTTGTTGTCCCCTTCTATTATAACTTGACTGAAATTCTTGCTATCAACCCAATTAAGAGCATATCAAACAACAAGGGATTCATCTTGTTGAATATCTCTAGCCCCTATTGTGAAGGTCATGGCTTCCAAAAAGGTTACCATATGATTGCGAAGAACAAAAGACACACCAGCTATATTAGTATCAGTAATCATAGAATCATCAACATTTATTTTAGACCAATTAAAAGGGGGATAATGTCAATGTCTATTTTCAGAACCTTTAGACTCCTGGTGAATCCTATTAAAACTACAATGTATGCATATGTTATTCTGATGACAAAATTCAAATATCTTCCTAATAACATTTCTATGATGCACTTGTTTTCCTTCAAAAACTTTCAAGCATTTACTTTTCCAAATATGCCACATAGTAATGACAACTAAGTTAGTCAAATATTTTCTCTCAATGCAAACTAAATGATCCTTCAAAACCCATGAAAGAATCCAATCTTGAACACTGTGATAGTTATAAGCATATTGGAGAATAGGTTGAGAAACTGCAAACCAGATTGCACGAGCAAAAGGGCAATGAAGAAACAGATGATCTACAGATTCAATGCTAGTATCACAATCAAACAATTAGGATTATTAACCCTAGCAATTATTAGAAATATTGCAACTACTGGAAGAATATCTCTTGTGATCTTCCAAATGAACATCTGACATTTAAATGGAATTTGTAAGTGCCAAATGGGAAGCCACATCTGTTATTGTTGCTTTGAGACTACCTGATTAGAATATAGTCGTAGAATAGCATTATAAGTAGAAGCCACAGAGAAATTTCCAGATTTAGTGAGAGACCATCTTAAAGTATCAGTTGCCGGCTGAGTGGGGATTCTAACATCCATTATTTGAGAAATCTGACTAGTATTGAAGTTTTCCTGCAATACTTCTTGTTTCCATGATCTACTTTGATGATCTATAAGATCAACAAATTTAAGAGTAGAAGAATGTAAAATTGAATCAGTAAAAATATTACGTTGATGAGCACTATGACCAAATAAAAGACCATTATGCACTTCAATTTTTAGATTTGGTTGGGGTCTAATAATGTCTGTCTCTGTTAATGTGGAACATATCCAAGCTTTTAGATTTGGTTGGGGTCTAATAATGTAACATGTGACTACCAACAGAGTGCACGACGTAAGGCTCAGCTTTACAATGTTACCTCATATGCTTCGCACTTCTAATACTTCATTTTTTGCTGGAAGGGTGATTTTTTGGCTAAATAGGAAGAATACTTGGCGTCGAATATGTAAAGTTTTATCGTAAAATTTGAACCTACATAGGGTGGGGATTCTTACTAAGACCAGTAGCTTTTAACTAAGAACAACTAGCATCAACTTAATTATTAGGGTGGTTACTCGTACTCATATGGTATTGACAACAACATTTATTGGTAGGATGAAGATATGGCACGCGAAGCACATTTTGAGTCAAAAAGAAAATAAATTTGATGAATCCTTTTTGAAATTTGGAATAGAGTGCATATAATATTTGAAATGGAAACCCTGAATTTGGAAGAAAAGTTTGTTTGTGTCTTTTCACGATTTTTTAACTTAATTGTTTTTAACACCGGTATACTGTCGGGGAGTGTGGTTTAAAATGAAGTTGGGCTATTTATAGAGATTTCTAGTTAAAACGCGTAAAAAGAATTTTTCCATAAATAAAACTTAAATTTTGTTTTTTTCTAAATTAATTGTCTAAAGAAAACAAAACTAAATTATGTTAGCCACATGAACTTGGTGCATAGTATATTCTCAAAGAGTCGTCCAAAATACTTGATTTATGAGCTTCCCTTGCCAAGATTGCAACATAGAATCCATATTAATTATTGTATCATCAAAACAAGCTCTTTATTCCTTCCCATAAATAAATCTATCCCTAAGCACTTTTCATGAAGATGCATTCTTTGCATTTGAACCATCGAAAGATTATTAAGTTTTGTTGAGTCACTTAAATTTTTGCTAAAATGAATACTTGACTTATTAAGATTCACCATCTGACCCGAGACAACACGTAACTCATTAACAATCTTCATAAGATGAGTAATAGACATTTCAGAAGCATTCGAAAATAATAGACAATCATCGGCGAAAAAGATGCGATATTGCTGGACCTTTGGTGACTGGTTGCAATGGTTTAATTAAATCACTTATTTCAGCAGTATGCAACATTCAACTTAGATCTTCCATACATAAAATGAAAATCTAATGAGATAAGGCATCGCCTTGTCGTAAACCCCTAGAAGGAATGAAAGAAGCCGTAGGGGAACCATTTAGTAGAATAGATATAGAAGAAGTACTTATGCATTGATTGATCAGTTGGCACCATTTATCGCAGAACCCCAATATTCTCATAATTGTTATTATAGAACTCCACTCCATTCTAGCGAATTGTTTCGCCATATCCAACTTTATAGCAGCTGCACCTGAAGACATCTTTGTTTTCTTCATATAATCAATAATCTCATGAGAAATTATAGTGTTAACTAGAATATTTCTACCTGGTACATATGCAGCTTTCCACACAGAAATAATAGTATTCAGATGCCTCTTAAATCTATTAGATAATGTTTTAGAAATAAATTTATAAGCAATATTACATAAGCTAATAGGGAGAAAATTTGACGGAGTTTCAACACAGAGTTTTTTTGGAATTAAAACTTGGTAAGTATAATCCAAATGTTTAAGAAGATTACCTGTTCGAAAAATATGTTGAACCATAGCCACCAGATCAACAAATTTGATAGAATCCCGCCTGAAATCCATCAGGTCCCGGTGAAGCCATATAATTCATCTGAAAAACCACCAGCTTAATTTCTTCCTTACTTGGAATACTTATAAGTGCTTCATTATCAGACTAAGAAATACAAGGACTAATCAGATCAAAAATTTCCGAATCTTGCACAGGATTACTAGAAGTAGTAATGGTACTTAAATGATTCAACAACATATCTTCAATTTCCATTCTAGAGTTATACCAATTGCCATCTTCATCCTTGATAGAATTAATTTTATTTTTACGTCTTCTGAAATTTGCACGAGCATGAAACCATTTTGAATTTCTATCTTGATACTTCAAAATTCTTTCACGAGCCTGTTGAAATATTATATTAGCTTTAACTTGGTACCATTCCTGCAATTGCTGCTGAAGTTTCTTGATAAATTGTTTATCCACTTATGAGGAAGAAAGAGCTTCTTTAATTTTCCTTTGAATCTCCTAAATATTCATATATATATTACTATAGTGCACTTTCTTCCATTCCCTAATCCCATTTCTAGTAAAATTTAGCTTCTTAGTGAATTGATCTACATGAGGCCCACTATATTTTGAATTCCTATTTGTCTTGATCATATCTTTGAATGAAGGATTTTTTGTCCATGGTTCATATAATATAAAAGGTTTATAAAGTTTGGATATTTGAGGATTGGTATTCAATAAAATTGGAGCATGATCAGATCTGACTGGAATTAGGTTACGAAGAATAGCTTTTGGAAAAATAGAATTCCATTCATTTGAAGATAAGGCTCTATCTAATCTAGTAGAAATGAAATATGATGGTTTACGATGATTTGACCAAGTGAAAGGATTTACTGTAAAAGGAATTTCTTGGAGTCCGAAATTAGATATAGTTTGATGTATGATTGTAGGAGTATGGGATTTATAGGTAGAAAAAGATTTCCTATCAGAACTAGAGAGTGTGTCATTCAATCACCAATAATGAACCAAGGAAAATTCATATGCATACCCATTTCTCCTATAAGACTCCATTGTTGTTGTCTTTCTTCAGGATAACAAGAACTATAAATACATGTTAAGACCCATTCTTGATTTTTAGGACCAGAATGAACTATAAAATTTATCATCTTATCTGTAAAATGCATCAACTCTAATTTAAATCCATCTTTTCCTAGAACATCTAAACCAGCAGCCCTAATTTTTAAGTTATGACACCAAAAATTTGGATATCTCATAGCATGTAATAAGTAATAGGCTCTCTTATTTTGTTGTTTGGTCTCCGAAAGAAAGATAATATCAGGGCTATACTTTGCTATATAATCTTGAAAATGAAATCTAGTAGTTTTATTTCCTAGACATTTGACATTCCAAGCTAAAATTTTCATGATGATCCACAAAAAATATACAAAAAGGATAAACAAACTAACACAAAGAAGATGATAACTCAAAAGATCAAGTAAAAAGAAGTTGAAAAATAATAGATTGAAACACCATCTAAAAGAAGTTTGGAGTATAAAGTGAAATATATTATTTACCTGATCCTCCTGCTCCGCCTGAAAGTTGCTTCCAAATTGTGTAAGCAAGTTATTTGATTCCCCACATTGTGGATAAGGTATGTAGAGACCAGGATGCATGAGATGCCCTTCTGAAAAAAACTCTAGTCGATTATATTCATCTTGGGAATCCATAACTTCCTCAACTATTTTTCTTGTCGGTCCATCATATGTTGCTCCACTTGATAGCTAGCTTGACTACTTGAACTAGGACTATCTCTAGCTCTCTTTGGTCTTCTAGTTGTAGAAGTCTCCGCACCACCCCCTGACTGACTGTAAATTGTGGAAACATGAAAACCATCACCAGGGATCTGGAAAGGCTTCTTTTCCAATCTCTTTTTGCCTCTTGACTTCTTAGGAGAAATAAAAATTTATTCCCCCTGTCTATATTTAGGATTATGTTGCCTTGGATCAATAACCTCCCCAAAATCTTCACCAAATTTTAATATGTAGTTGCCAATAATTTGAACATCATCCGCTTTCATAGAACATTGTAGCTCATTATGATCCAGTATGAGACATGCTGGACATAATTTCCTTGGCTGTCTCTGGAAATAAATTGGCACCCATTGATAACTTTTGCATCATTTTCTGTCAGCAGCCCTTGAAGCATTGGATTTGAGATATTAAACTCAATTAAAATACTGACAACATTTGTATCAGTAGGATTACCATATTCAGAAAGTATGTTGGGCTGTCGTAGGCTCAACAAATTAATAAATAGATTTTCCACTAATTAACTGGTAATATAGCGGTAGTAAGAGATCGTTCCCACAAAGTGATATGTAATTGATAGGTTATTTGATCAGCAAGATAAAGTAAATAACAAAGGGGGGTTTTGGTTATGAGATAAATATAAAGACAATAAGAAAGAAAAGAGATGATCAAGGAATCTTTCACCGTTACCAAGCGTTAACATGATTAGAATACTTATCTATCATTCATAAGAACCATTCATCACCAACCGGGGAAAGCAGCTAGAGCAGTGCTATCCCAAAAGTTCCTTGTGTAAGCAGATACCGAAGCGCTCGCATATCAAGTTCTATCCAACCGAACCACAAAGTAGTAGCACACTCAAAGTGTAACTCAATCAGAAGCTTTAAGTTATGTGAACTTAGGTTGATTTTAGTAGTTAAACTCTTAACGCAAGGTCCATTTACTAGTGTTGTCTTCACACATGATTGCTCTACAGAATCCTCTGAGAGTGATAGACGCATTTATGTTTATTTTGATCTCGATTTTCTATACTGTTAATACCCATTTTTATATTAATTTTGATATTTATTATGCCTTTATAGATACACAAATAAAATCAACTTCATAAAATAAAGCAGCTAAAACTGGAATTCCTTATAGAAATATGGGCTTTGGAATGAATGGACCTATTAAACTGTGCATATTGCATATTGGGAAATGTTGGTAGTTGACAATCAAAAAGTACACAGAGATTATATTTTAATATCAATTAAGGAATCAGATCAAAAAAATGGGAATACAGTTAATTACTTAGCTTGGATACGTAATTTGTGTGCATATATAATGTGGCTAAATGCATGTGGAATGAGCTAAATTTGGAGTATAAAACGAATACAAAGAGTGCACTTACCTTCTGTACAAGATTTTGGGCGTATTGCCACTTACAAAGAGTGAGTTATTGGATTGATATAAGGGGAAGGTGAATACATACTTGGAGGGATTTAATTAAATTGGTTGGAATGATGATGTGGCAAATATCTATTGGTTGATTTAATGTAACATCAAATACATGGCGCATTTTTATTGGGTGAGTGATGTGGTGGAAAAAGTAAAAAGGAGAAGTCGGTGTTCCTTACAGTCTATATAAGGTGTGAAACCAAAAGAGCCGGAGAGGGCTGACACCACGGTAGTTTTAGATTATTTCTTTGTTTTTATTTTGCAATGGAAAGTTAGTTCTCTTAATTGGGCTAAGAAGGAAGCCAATAAATCGTGTAATAAATTCTAGTACTCTTTGAATAAATATTCTTTTGGAGCTTAGATGTTTTAATTAACCACTTTTCACATTTAATTTCATAATAATTGATTTGAGTAGTTTAGTTATCGATCTTTTATAAGCGAAAGAGGTTATACCATTTTGGTTTACAACATAAGTTGTTAATTATTTGAACTGTAATGTTTTCCAAGACATGAGATTGGGTTCAAAACTGTCTCAAATTATATCATGAATATTGTTTAGAGAGGAATGATTATTTACACAATTGATTTGGTGGTATTCGAAACCCAAGGTTTTTCTCCCATTAATCATCTTAGAAGTTTTTTCTTTAGTATTTTTCTTAATTAATTTTAAAACCAAATCTTTAGAAAATAGTCCGAGCAACGAATCTTTTCTTACCACTTGTAAAAACTACATCAGTTTTTTGCGCCGCAGACGCGGACTTGCCTTTAGGTTAGATTTTAGATTTATTTTTTGTAAATATTTTGGTAGTTTAGAATTTATTTTATTTTCTTTGATTTTATGTCGAGTATTCTTTTTTAGCTTTTGTGTGCAAGTTTAATTTGACATTTATGGGAGAATAAAACTGGACAACTAAAAAGGTAAGTAAAGATATTCCACTTTTTTTTTCCTTTTTTGTAAATATTGATATTTGGTAGATTTTTATTTTATTTGTACATGGTTAATTTAGAATTTTTTTTTGGTAAATATTTTATTTATTTAAAATAAAAACATGTGCACACACCAGTTGCATCTTCAGATACCGAATTTTAGGAAAACTCGTGGTTTAGTACGGTGAACCCTCTGGGCGTTATCATCCGAAACACCACAAGCCTTATCCTCGTACCATTGACCAGTCTTTGACTGTAGGTATATTCTGCTTAAGGTAACCAAAGTCTACAAATTTTAATCGGCCCTGCATTGCACGTATACAAAAAAAAAATCGAGTTGGTAATATAATGACCAATATAATTATTATCCTACTGAGTATTTAAATGGAAAATATCCTTACTATGATCATAGTGTGGATAGTATTTGGGACCACCATCGACCTTCTGAAGGTTATGGTTCTTACTATGGTGATCCTAGTTACTATTCGCACGCCCACAAATCATACAAACGGGTGAATGAGCAATATTATACTGAAAAAAATGAGAATTATCCATCTTTAGAGGATTTAATCAAACAGTTGCAACCAATTCCTGATGAATATATAACTCTTTCCATAGAAGATGCAATCAAACAGTAGGAATTGACAAGTCTTTCTTTACAGGAATCACTTAAGAAGTTGAACAAAACTGTATGTGAATCTGAAATAATAATGATTAAACTGTGTGGGACTCTTAATAAGTATGAGGACCAAAATGCACCTAAGGTTATTGCTCATAATGAACTTGAATTCCAAAATAGTGTTTCCAATCTTACCCATGATAATACATATAATTATTCACCTAATTTAGATGATGAGGGTAGATCTGAAAACACTACATGTTTAGATAAGGTTCAACCATTTCAACCATCTTCGTATTTTTATGATGATGAGGATAGTGTCGATGAAGAATTTGGAACATATAGTCATAGTGACGAGGAAATTGTTACACCAATTAAGCCATATGATTTTTTTCTAGTTCAAATCCTAATAATGTTGATATTCACCTATTCAAAAGGATGAGGATTTGACTAGGGATACCATTGGTTTAGATTGTGTAGTATATCATTGTGATTATGAAGCCGAGGATGGCTTAAAGGAAAGAGTTTATCCTGAGACTAGTGTTTTAGAATCTAGTTATTCGGAAACCATAGTCCTTCTGAGGATTATAGAAATGTAGAACCACATGATTACAACCTAGAAGAAATAAAAGACCATTTTCCTAAATTTGATAATTTAGAAATTAGGGAAATTGTAACTAATATTGACAATTCTAAGTTTGGGGCTGAATATCATTCTCCCTGTGGTTTAACTTTGACTCTTACAAAGGTCCCTAATTTGGGACTTAATGTATGTGCCTCTACCATCTTAAGAGACTATCTTCATACACTTTTTCTTGAACCTAGTTATATCCAGAAAGAAACTCAGTTGATAGTAACCCATCCTCTGGTTGATATGGTTAATCCGGTCCATGGTACCACAATTGACTTTGTTTTCCCACCAATATTTAATTTACCAAATGTGGGAGTATCTCAATTTGAATTGTGTTATTATATAATTTTTAGAACTATACCTAATTATTTTAGGAAGTTAAAATCGTCGACACGTTTACTTAAGAATGACCACCATTATGGTGAACTATGTAAGTCAAATCCAATTGACTTTGAGGATCCACAATTATTCAGGTTATTATTATGTGCTTCTAAGTTTCTATTTGAGTTTTTATAGACTTTACAACCTGATCCACGGATCCTGCTTATGAGGAAACCCAGCCCATGAAATATTTTATCTAGACCCTTTCATAGAGCCTGAACCCAAACCACAATTAGATGTAGTTGTCTTAAAAAGGAAACTAGATAAGGGTATGCTTTATTTGTTCATTTTCTTGGCATTCCTTTTATTTGTTGTATCTTTATTTGGTTTTGATGACCTTTTACGTCTATTGACATATGATTTTATGTGGTGACTAATCTACCAACGTCTGGCTGAAGACACTAAACTTAGCGCTTATTGGGAGGCAACCCATACATGGTGATTTTAAGGTCCCTCTGGAGGACCCTGTTATACATTAGTTTGTTTTTATTTTTATTTTCTTCTTTCTTGCTCCCTATGGAAGGATTGTTACGCTTCATCTAGGTACTATCTTTATGATTTCTCTATTTATTCCTCTTGTTAATTATATTTTTGATACTGCACTTTAATTTGAAACATTGAGGACAATATTAGATTTAAGTTTGGGGGTGACGGAAAAACTTTTAGTTAGTTTTTATTTAATAAAAAAAAAAACTCCTGGGCCTAGAAATTTGTGCCAATTTAGGATGACACTAACCAGTCTAAGTGGATGGAAACATCTTGGTTGTTGGAGTTGAGGAACCCAATAACAATGTCTATTCATAAAAAGACACTATAGCTAGGGTTTGGAGTAAAGGTTTTGTGGGTATACCTCTGGTAAACCCTTCCGAGAATATAACTCGGCCACTAGGGCCACCTAGGGTTTTAAAAGCTTATTTCATAAGCTAAATGTAATCGCGATGCCTGCGACAATGAGTAAGTTTTTTTTTCTATTTTAGATTTGATCGGAACTAGGAAATAATAAGCTTGGGGGTATCTGATAGACGCATGTATGTGTCTATTTTGATCTCGATTTTCAATATTGTTAGTACCCGTTTTTGTATTAATTTTGATATTTATTATGTCTTTGTAGGTATACAAATAAAATCAACTTCAGAAAATAAATAACGCGAAATTGGGGGATATCAAAACTAATTGGGTTTGAAACTATCTCGAGTCATATCATGAATATTGTTTAGAGGGGAACAATTATTTTACACAATTGATTTGGTGGAATCCAAAACCCTAGGTTTTTCTCCCATTAATCATCTTAGCAATTGTTTTTAGTATTTTTCTTAATTAATCTTAAAACTAAATCTTTAGAAAATAGCCCGAGCAACGAATCTTTTCTTACCATACATGGTGATTTTAAGGTCCCTCTGGAGGACCCTGTTGTACATTCGTTTTTTTTATTATTTTATTTTCTTTCTTTGTTGCTCCCCATGGAAGGATTTTTACGCTTCATCCAGGTATTATCTTTCTGACTTCTCTATTTATTCCTCTTGTTACTTATATTTTTGGTACTGCACTTTAATTTGAAACATTGAGGACAACGTTAGATTTAAATTTGGGAGTGAGGGAAAAATTTTAGTTAGTTTTTATTTAAGAAAAAATTAACTCCACAGACTAGAAATTTGTGCCAATTTAGGATGACACTAACCAGTCTAAGTGGATGGAAACATCTTGGTTGTAAGAGTTGTAGAAACCAATAACAGAATCTATTCATAAAAAGACAGATTTCATGTGTTATAATGGAATCATCACACTATGTTCATCACATTATGTTCTGTTTTTATTTCTTTGCAAATTTATATGTTTCTCTAAGTGAATTGGTGGGGCCCACACATCGAATTGTTACCACTGTCGGATGGAATAAAGTGATTGAGTTACTAAATAATAAATAGACCAATCAGACCAAACAAAATAATAATTAAAAATGATAATAATAAAAAAAATACTTGGAGATCAATATGTGTGTTTTCCTTGTCTCCGCCGCCTAAACAAGCGTGGAACGCAGGATCCATGAGATCTATCATGTAATCCGCTGACAAGAAGCATGCGCTTGGATCCAAAAGATCAAATCACGCAGTTACAAAAAAGAATAAATAATAAAAATAAATAAATAAAAAGAGTGAAAAATGAAAAGTTTATTATTGTGCAATAAAATCGATTGCTGGTACCCTTGTATATGCCAGCTGAGTTGATCTAGATTTAAGATTATCGACTGCTAGTTCCCTTGTTTATGCCAGCTATGTTGATATTAGTCCAGACCAGTATCTCAATCCATTAGGATTCATAGGTTCATCTTGGCGGTGGCCTTCAGAGAATATAACTCGGCCACTAAGTCCACTTAGGGGTTTAAAGGCTTATTGCATAAGATAAACGTAATCATGATGCTTGCGACAGTGAGTTAGTTTTTTTTTTTTTTTTTTTTTTTTTTCTATTTTGGAATTGCTCGGGACTAGTAAATAATAAGTTTGGGGGTATCTGATAGACGCATTTATGTGTCTATTTTGTTCTCGATTTTCTATATTATCAGTACCCATTTTTGCATTAATTTTGATATTTATTATGTCTTTGTAGGTACGCAAATAAAATCAACTTCAGAAAATGAAGAACGCGCCATTGGGGGATATCAAAACCAATTGGGTTCGAAATTGTCTCGAGTTATATCACGATTATTTTTTAGAGAGGAATGATTATTTTACACAATTGATTTGGTGGAATCCAAAACCCTAGGTTTTTCTTCCATTAATCATCTTAGAAATTTTTTATTTAGTATTTTTCTTAATTAATCTTAAAACCAAATATTTAGAAAATAGTACGAGAAAGGAATCTTTTCTTACCACTTGTAAAAACTATATCAGAGAGGTCTCAATGTTCAAAACCGAAAATTCTGATTTCTGACATAACATCCCTGAAAAACTCAAAAACTCTACCAATGGGTAGGGAAATAGGAAAAACATCCCAAACTAAAGTTGTTCGCCTACATCTTTTTTATAAATTTTCAAAAGGGAAAATTTTTCCGTAAAATGTTCTGACCTTTACGGCCTCCGGACTGACAGACATGCAATCTGAAAAAGTTCTGTAAAAATACCGAAACTCAAATATCCAGGCCCATCGCTCCAACTTAACAGACTCAAAATTCATATGTATGAAGTCTCGAGAGCTTTTTTCGTAATGAATGCGCAGACAAAAATTTCCTGACGAGAATATTTCATCAAAACTTTCACTATAGATTTAGGATTTTGTAAAATTCAAGATGGAATGCAATATATGATATGAAAAAATAAGAAAAAAAAGGAACAAATATGCAAAACCGATGGGTTGCCTCCCACGCGGCGCTTGGTTTAACGTTGTCATCCCGACGTTATTGTTATCGTTCGTACACCAATAATCTGAAAATTTGGTAATCCTTCAAAATAGAAATCTGCAGTTCCAAAAACAGATTCACAAAATCATTATCACAAAATATAAATATTGAACCAATCACTTTATTGAAGTTTTCTCCACACTTATTTCTTTCTACACTCTAAAGTGAAAAGATAACATAGAATTCGGGAACATCAAAAGGTTTCTCAGCTTGGTGAACCTGCACAATACTCGAATCAAACACATCAAGTGGTGGATACTTAGAAGAAAAATAATGCGTTAAAACTTTGGAAGCACATAACTCCAATCGTAAGTGAGGTATTTTCTTAAAAGTTGGGTTAACAAATCTTTGAGAAGCTACTTCAATTGGATGAAAAGGATGAATAGATATAGAATTAAGCAAAGAATTAGACAAACCTTGTACCAGATCCTCATTAATTATCTCCAATGAATTATTTACCTCAATAGTATCGTGGTCCTCTATAGAACTATTATCATCTAGCTCAATTGGGTCTTCCACGACTTTAATCAATTTGGTTTCATTCTCATCTCCATCTCTTCAATACTCTCATCATCCGAATCAAATTACACTCTCATGAACTCTTCTTCAGTATAAATTTTGGGGTATTCTGTATGAGTCTCCATTGAGGGAATTATCGGGTCTATTTCTTGCAAATCAACCGGCCTAAAAATATTATAATCCGGATGTTCATTGTAACGTTGATATGCATATGAGTATGTCACACCGTTCATAACAATGGTTCAGTAAAACTAAGGCTCCTCCTTTTGAATAGGCGAGTGATCATTATTAAGATGCGGATTAGAATAACTTCATCATTGCTACATGAACTTTCCAAAGGTTGCTCTCCTCAAAGTATTCTTTGTCATCCATAGGAATTTCATAATTAATTTGGTTTTGAGGCCAAACTTCTTCTTTATTCATTGTCTCGTTGAGTTGAGCAATGCGATTCTTCATGATATATATATATATATATATATATACCTTTGAAGTCCTTAGAGTGTATGTTCAGTGTTTTTTCCACGCTCATCCATATTATTCATAAACTGGAGCATTATATTTTCCAAATTAAAAGAACTATCATTATGAGCATAGCTATCCATATTTTGGTAGCATCCATCCATACTTTGAATTTACCGGTCCATTTTATCTATATGTCGCTGTAGCAGATCTGTCATACTAAAAGAATCATGATTAAAAACATAACTATCCCCCCATCCTTGTGATTGTTCACTTACATGCCCGTCATAATGTTGTTGACATGTATGATAATATACATAAGGTTCCGTGGATATTGTTCGTAACCAAAAGATTGGTTTTGGTTGTACCCATGGTATGGTTGATAGCTATCATATGAATGAGATTGAAAACCATATTGACTACCACTTTTATGTGATTGATCTTGTAATCCGTACATGTTATTTCTGTAAGGAAACATGAAGACTCACAAGGAATTGAAAATCAAAACAAAATGCTAAAAAAAAGCTAAACAAATAACAAATCAATTAGAAACTGCTCCCAGGCAGCGGCGCCAAAATTTGTTGGGTTGTCGTAGGCTCAACATATTAATAAATATATTTCCCACTAACTAACTGGTAATATAACGGTAGTAAGAGATCATTCCCACGGAGAGCTGTGTAATTTATAGTTTATTTGATCAGCAATATAAAGTAAATAACAAGGGGGGGGGGGGGGGGGGGGTTTGGTTATGAGATATAAATATAAAGGCAATAAGAAACAAAAAAAATGATCAAGTAATCCTTCGCCGTTACCAAGCGTTAACAGTATTAGGATACTTATCTATCGTTCATAATAACCATTCATCACCAACCGTAGGAAAGCATCTAGAGCAGCAATATCCCCAAAATTCCTTGTGTAATCGGATACCGAAGTGCTCGCATATCAAGTTCTATCCAACCAAACCACCAAGTAGTATCACACTCAAGGTTTAACCCAATCAGAAGCTTTAAGTTATGTGAACTTCAGTTGATCCTAGCAGTTAGACTCTTAGCGCAAGGTCCACTTACTAGTGTTGTTTTCACACACGATTGCTCTACACAATCCCTCTGATAGGTCTCATGTTCTTTACTTGTGTAAGGGTTATTCAACAGTTACACGAATATCCTAACCCTTTACTAGCAATAGAATGATCAAGAGATTAATCCAATTGTACACTTGAACAATCTAAAAATCAATCATAAACCCTAAATATAATGAAAAAAACGATGATTATTAAAACTCTCAATAGGTTTTTACTAATAATAAAGCTTCATTCTTAGAATATTGAATTCATCCTTAATCAACAAAAAATATTTAGCTACTTATATTACAAATAAGATGAATAATGGTGGTTTTCCCATAATGGGGTAACCCTAGGTTTTGATGTTGAATAAACCCTAGCTTCTAATATGAGATGATCGATATATTATCTTGGAAGTACTAATACCTATTTATATAGGTTTACAATTCTTGACCTCGAAGTATCCTAGTCGGTTAAGTAACCCCACCCTACAAAAGTACTAAATAAAGACCCTAAACATGGTTCGGGACTTTTTGGACTTCATAGGTATGCGTACGGGTATACATACCTAATTTTAAGTTAAATCCAGGGGAAATAAGTCAAATCCGGGTACATAAGTATGCATACTTTGCTGGTCTTCGGTATTCGATAAAAACTCGTTTTGGCCACAACTTCTTTGTCCGAACTCGTAATGACCTCATTAATTTTGAATTCTTTTTTATCTTTAATTTATATTCAAGATGATGATGAGAAATCCTTAATTTGAATGAATTAATCTAGGTCTTTAGCCTGTCTCTTGATTTTGAGAGTTTTGCTCCTTTTCGTCGCACTTCTCCCACTTCTCTTGGACTTGGGCACTTGGATACTTGGAATAATTCTCTTCATAGATATTTTCAGAACTTTGCAGATCCTTTTTGGATGATTCACAGAGACATATAAAAGAAAACAAGAGTATTTATACGAAAATATGCAAGAATAATAGCTAAATCAAGTATGGAATGGACACTAATCATGCACTTATCAAAGTATCTTTAGTGGATTTCCAAGGATACTTGCAATCTGTTGCTCAACCTCCAAATTTAAGAGTTCTGGTGGAAACTTCTTAATATCTATCCAGAATTGTTGTATATGAAAATTCAGAGTTTCAAGAATGATAGAAGTATTCTACTCTCTAAAGAGAACAAGATAACCATCAAAGCTCCATGTCCCTTCCTCCAGTACATAATTGTAATTATCCCATTCATAAAACCTAAAGATGAACATACCCTTAACTTGTCTTTTAATCTGAAAATGATTATGCCCCCATGTCATTGCTGCTTCTTGCTCCACCTTATCAGGACCCATTGAATTCTCACTAAATATCTTAGACGGTAAGCTCATTGACCATTTTTTTTATAGTTGGGGTCATCTTAATATGAGGATAACTAATAAATCTCTGGGTGTTTTCATCACCATCTAAATTTGTATTTCTAATTCTTTCAATTAAATCAGACACCTCACCAACTGATTTCCTAGTCGACATTGTAGAAAGAAAAGTAACTATAACATATTGAAATTGGAAAACAACAAAGTCTGGAAAATTCTGGTGTTGAATTTTGGTTTTCTCTCCATAAATTATAGTTCCAATGCCTCCTTTAATAAAACTCGGACCTTTACTTTCAGCATAACCCATGAAAACTTATCCTTATCTGCAATACATAACCCTGGTGAACGTACAACCTTTAAGCAATAACCTTTGGCAGAGCGAATGATTAATACCACCTAGCAATACTTGCTAGCCATGCCAACAACCACACAGAAGTTAAGATAGAGTTGAGAACATCGAAGCAGAAAGAGTTAGTGTAACGAACAAGGTCGATTAAAACAAAGAAAAAAAACTGCAAAGAAAACTCATAACATGATAGGGACAAGATAAATAATCAAATTAGTAAAATACAGAAGAACAAACAAAGATTTAAGGTGAAAAAGGAAGAAATTTGACAACTCAGTAGACTGATTTCATGACCGAGTCAATCGCCGATTTTATCACCTCTCTAGACCTTACAGATGTTAAGTATTTTCATTCACAAACTCATATCTTTCTCATAAGGAACTATCTTTTAAGCGATATCAGTGGCAAAACAGGAAACTGTATTATGTTCCGCGGGTAAAAGATGAGGATATGGAGGCCTTGGCTCTCTTCTATTAGTTCCTCACCACCGTAATATTTATCCAGCGGATTGTAATTCAAAACCGTACTCATCTTCAACATATTTGCATCAACTATTACAGAAAGATATAGGGTTTTGTAATGATTTATACAACATGGATATGGCTGCTGCTGACGATGAAGCAGTACTACATGGCACTAGAGAACGTAGGTTGATCCTGCAGAATTGAGTTCCATTGGTTATAATTGTAATATGGTCTTGCCATTGATGATTTCGGCTATGTTGTTTTTCTTTTGAGATTTACGATTCGGTGCATTTTTGGCCCAAAATTGTTCCAGTAATAGTGATACTGATATAAATGATGCTTTTTTTTGTTCTTCAAGAGATGCAGTAGAGCAGATATGAGTATAGACAAGGAAAACTTAATACATTTGTCCTTCGTAAATGCATTAATCTTACTTTCAATATGTTAAGGAATTGTTTAAGTATAAAGTAGAAATGTTTTTCTTTTTTTGTGATGTTAGTCGTAACTACTTGATTCATTTTCCTGCAAAATCAGGGGATTGTGGCATTAGTTGGAGGCGCAGAGCTCAAATCACCATGTGATATTTAACGTTTAAGGTGTAACCTTGCAACTTGGTATGAAAGGTGAACATCTGAAATACACACATACAAAGAATTCAGATAGTGCCCATGTCGTTATGGCACGTGTTAAGCCATAGTTTTCATACAAAACACTTAATGTGGAACACATTTAGTTCAAAAAACTCATACACATGACATGGCTACAACATTTAATACGGAATTCATATTTTAAGCGTGTCAAACGCACCCATAAGTATTTTCCTCCCTAAGGTACAATGATCCCCAAGCTGGAAATTCAGAGAGATGTTATAAGTCCTCGTAACATAGAATTCACAAAAATATTAGTTTAAGATGCATGATAAAGAGAGTATCAAACATTTGAAAGGGATAAGGGGTCTCATCTTAGTCCTCATTGTGCTTCATTGCGTACCTTTTTTGTTGTTTTAGTCGAATCATGCTACATTGCGTAGCTGATTACCGCGTGATTATGATTCTCAAATTATAGTTTTCCAGTATGCACTATGCAGATGTTACATGGGGCACAAAGTACCTAAGCCCAAACCAATGATCAAAAAGTGAAAGCTACGGTTGAATAGAAAATAAAAATAAAGACGTTAATATCATGGTACCAAAAATGAGAGTGAGAAAGTCAAATATTTGTTTGACAACAAGTATAAGGGCAGGTTTCCTACCCTTTTCCGATCTTAAGGTCCAAATATCACCTACTAATTCCTATGTTTGTTCGGTTTCTAGCGACATAACTGGAAGAATGTTGTCCCGCGTGGTTCCTTACGATGGATTTATAAGCTAGCGGGCATAGAACCCTTCGATAATAATTAATATTCATAGCCGTCGGTGATAATGCACCTATAACTAACTCTCTACTTTAATTTGAAATGTTCAGAATTGTCCTTAATGTTTTCAATTTTTTTTATTAAAGGGCCTTAAAAGTCTAAACTCTTTCAATCGAACCTTCTTTTATCATTGACAGGATTTTTTCCTGAGAATTTCTAAACCGATCATAAGATTTTCAATTTTTCACTGGATGAAGCAACGACTCCTTTCGAAATCAAATATGAGTTCGATTCTAAAGATTTTATTATTGATAATAATAAAGAGGAATCACAAACCAAAAACTGTATGTATATCACCAGTATCAGGTCGATTTTTTTTGGACAGTAATTAACCCACCACAAGGTAGTATTTTCCTTAAACAAAAAATCCACTTCAAGGTCTTTGTAAAAAATTAACCAATCAATCTGGAGCATAACGATCATAATCAAAGAAGAAACTTAGGATCCGTGCACTATTACAGATATTCAAATGCAACAAATCTAATTTTTTTTTGGAGTAAACGTTACATATACAAAATTTGTTAATTAGTAGTTAGTGTTTACTTGTAATTGAAAAGCAATGTAACTGAATTTTGATTCAAACCCATATCTTAATTACATCTAAAATGGTTCAAACCAATTCCTCAAGACAAAAAAAAAATTACATCTAAAATATCAAACTTACAAGAATGGAGGAATAATCAAAAATTATAATTTAAGATTCCATCTCAATCTATTTTGATTTTTTTCTTATTAATCTCAAGGGGATTTTAGTGGGTAGCACTTCTTTTGAAAATAGAGATTTAGGTAAATATCTTGAAGAAGAAGAAGAAGATAGAAAGTAATCTGGAGAAAATGAATTATTTTTTCTTTTGAAGGAACATGAGAAAATGCTACCAATTTCATATATTCATAAGAATTCTTACAAGAATCAAATACATCTCAATTGAAATACACGGACAAATACAAATTCTGTGTATTCAAAAATACAACAAAAGTACTAAATTCATGTAGTTCGTTGAGGAAATCGATGTTATTTGAGGGATGGTGTGAAATTTTTGATTCCACCATTTAAATTGTTTTTCTTCACTGAGAACAAATTTATCTTATTTTTTAAGATTTGATGCTCCTATAACAGAGGAGTAATATGCATTGTATATCGAAAACACGATCACATCCGGTAGCAATGGATCTTGACAATAATGTAGATCAACGTCAACCCAATGTGATCCATCCTCGAAGATGTATTTGAAACGATTATATTAACCCGTAGAACCGCCTTGAAGGCTATAACAAATTGTTGTACAAACATATAATAAGAAACCAAAATAGCATACATAAGCCATCTGATTGATCCGTAATAAAAAAAAACCTAGAATATTGTTGGAACAACCGTTTTTTTTTTATTAAAAACTATACAAACTAGGAAGACTAACCTTGATATGCCCGGAAGATCTGAAAATCAGATCAAATCCAGACAAATCAAGATAAAAAGGGATGAAGATGATGGGAGTTTTTTTTCATTTTTTTCCGGTTACTGGAGAGAGGGAAGAGGGGGAAAAATCAGATAATTTAGAAATTGGACTCCATAATAAATATTAAACAACTTTAAGGATTTGAATGTGTTTTAATTAATGTTTACAGTTATAAACTAGTGGGGCTACTTTCAAAATACCAATCTAAGAAAATCCAACGGATGTTGACCCGCTAGCTTATGATTGAGTTATAAGAAGCCGCACCTGAATGAAAAGACTCATGGAGTCATGGTTAGAGTAAAGAAGAGAATTTCTTATTTCTCTTTTGTTGATGATCTACCAAGTTAACATTATTATATCCCCATTGTCGGTTCCTTTTGAATTTTTATCCACCAACTACAATTCAAAACTAAGTTTCTGCGAGTTTTGCCGTCGTGGGATTTACATTGATTTAAAAAATGAAGTTTTCGTTATTTTTCTTGTTTTTTTCTGAAATTGAGCTCCGAAGACATGTATGCATGTGCTGGCTGATTTCATAATGTACTAACTACACTCTTTTTCTCTCAAAGTTACATTCATCTTGATTACTTTATCTATCTTATAAACAATGATAAGGGGTGTCTATATTTATCGAAACTACCGAAATTATCATCTAAAAAAAGTTAATATTATTAAATTACCCCCATCAACTCTTAATAATAAACCTAAAACTAAAATCATTTTTCATTTCTAACCTAAAAACCGATTCTTCATGTTTTCTTCTCCCTCTTTTTCTTTTTTTTTTTTGAAACCAAAACTCGTCGATTATCGACGATCCAAAAACGATTAATCGTTTTATTTCTTCTATAAAATGCCGAAACAACCAAGAATGAAGCATCCTATTAACAGGATTTTTTCTAGTAATGAGAATCCCGGACTTGTAGAAGTTCGAAAGAAAACGAAGGAAGTGCTCGAGGAAGCCGAAGCGTCTCATACTGCAGAAGAGGAGGAAATGGGTCGAATCATGTACTTTTCTATCAACCCAATCCTCTAAACTAGGTTATATTAACATGCAATCGCTTAGAAATCGAATTTTTTGAAATCAAAATTTTTCGGGTTTTACAGAATCGGATTATGTTAGTGTACAAGTACATCGATGCTGTTTAGAAACGGTTTATGTTCTTTCTCACATAAACTGATTGTTCTGCATGTGAATAGGAATCGAAGAATGTTAGTGTATTAAATAACCCGATTCAGTTAAGGTAAGGATAACCGTTGTTTTTGTAACTTTTTTCGTTAGAATCGGATTACATATGTGTTCACAAAAATCGATTGTGTAGCCTTTGTATTCTTATATGCTTAGTTAATAATCAAACTTTATATGTATATCTAGAAAACCGATTAGTAGAATCGGTTTACATTAGCACTTAAAATACAATTGTTGATTTTATTATGTTAGGAATCGGACTTTATATATGTATCGATTAGACTGATTCCTATAAGAAGAACTACCCATCGTTTTTGTATGTTTTTTTTTTGTTAGAATCGGATTACATGAGCACTTGAATAAACCGAAAATTACAAACTTTTCTTCACAAGAATTGAATTACATACAGGTACATGTAAACCGATTCTAAAACTGAACCTCTGGGAAACTGTCAGAATCGGGTTACATATAGGTACATGTTAACCGATTCTGACTGAAAAAATGCCAGAATCCTGCATTTTTTGCATACATATTGTAGTTGGTTATTTTACGCGTCTTGGACAAACACCAACAATTTTCAAAAGAAACCAGATTAAGTCATTCATAAACTAGGAATATAATGAAACATAATTCGCCAATAAGTTTAAGACAAGACATAAGTTTTGACTCTATAATTATCCATAGTTAAAGACATAAACATGAATATAACCACTCATTCATGAACATACCCACCACGACCACGTCCACCGCGTCCTCGTTTACAAGGTTGGGCGCTGCTCGATGCACCTTCAGACATCTTTTTTTGGGGGTCTCTCTTCCTCTTCTTCTTTGGCTCCTCCTTTTCCTCCTCCTTCCCAAAATTTGCACCAGCTTCTACATCGTCGAGACTGTTCAATTCATCAATCAACTTTTCATTGGCCTTAACATTTTTAGCTTCCCTAATTTGTAGCTTTACTTAGGTTATCAAGTACCCGAATCATCTTCTCTGTTTCCATTTTAAAGAACAAACATTCAACAAAAAACGCTAACATCAACAAAACAGTAATTGAGTAATAATACACACCAGGAATTCGAGAGAAATATTGTTGTCCTTTATTTTGGGACTCTCATCTACTTGTATACCTGAGTATGCGAAACATTGAGGTACCATGACATGTAACCCGAAAATGCATCATCATCTGTTCGAGATGGACCATCCATATGATATCTGAGAAACGCTATGTCTTCCCAATAATCACATGATGGTAAAGGATTGTGAACAATGTCAATATCATTATCATATGTTTTGGTTTTTTTCTCATTGATTTTGAAAATCTTGTACTCCTTTGGGATTTATTGTACGTAACCGCATTGTCTTGCGACTCTCGTCGGGTTGTACATTACATATCCTCTTGGGTGAAACAAAGGCCCAAAATAATCACTTTGCTCTTCGCACCCAATCTTCTTTCTTTTTCATTTCCTTTAGCCAAATCATCTTTTTAAGGATCAAAGACAACATCTTTCGTCGTCAAGTTGTCCAGCTGGCGTCTCAACTTCAGATAATCCTTTTTTTGGTTCTTCGTCTTACTTTTTTAGGTGTACTCGTCTCCATAATACTCGTGGTCCCATTCCTTGTTCTCAAAAGTCCTTTGATCAAATATTGGGAAGTGAAAATATATCAAAGCCTGCTGAAAAGTCATATTCCCTCCGATTTGGTTCCTTTGTGCCCTAGAAGCCTTTCCCAACATGTTCAAAGAGTGTGCAAGGATGACAGTTCCCCAAGAGTATTCGTGAGTCTTGTCAAATGGTTACAACAGCTGGATAAAGTTGGCACTCACACGGGCACCAGAAACGTCGAGGAAGATAACATCTCCCAGGACGTAGAGAGGACATACGCATTGGCCATGGCGATGATAGGTTCCGGCGTCACCTGTTTCCCTCAACACGAAGCTTCTTTGTTCCCATGAAGTTGTCCCTCAGCTTCGAGAGATGGAATATCCTTTGCTTTGAATTTCCTACCAGCATCTCTGACTTGGTCCTCTCCTCATTAGATTGGAACACATCCTTGGTGAACGCGTAAATCTTGTCCCACTCAAACTCTTGCGCGTACACTTTGTGCTTCACTACTTTACCTTCTATGCTTAGATCGGTAATGAACTTCGCATCATTTGGAGTTATCGTCAGTTCTCCAAACAGAAGATGCAAAGTATCAGTTTCCCCGTAATATATCTTGGCAAGGCAGAACAAAGAGGTTTTTCATAACCAAGGTCCAAATTCTTGACCGCATGTATCAACCCCGTAGAATTGACTAGATCGGTTACTTCTGAAACTTCTCCAACGGCTGATTCTATTGTTTGTAGTTCCCATTTCCTCATCATACTCATTGACGTTCCTGGCTTTATACGACGAACGTCATCCCTGTGATCCTCTAAAACAAAACAAACCCGGTGGATAACAATCAAAACAACACACGGATAATAATTTTTATGTTATATAACATAAGGTTTAGGTACTTACTATTGTATGGCAAACAGCGGCGGCCCAACTGCCTTTGTACCCCCATAACATCTCTCCTCCATCACCGAGTAACCCGTAAACGGGATCATAGAGGCCGCTATAAAACACCTTCAGCGGGTCGGGCATGTGGTCCCCTTTCTTCTTCTTTGGACCATATTTCTTCTTACCATATGTCTTACCTTGTTCTTGAGCGTCTCCTCCTTGGACTTGTTCTTGAACTTATCCTATCTTTTCATCAACTTTCTTCTTGATCACTTTCATCATCACCTTCTTCTTCATCACTTTCATCCTCACCTTCTTCTTCATCACTTTCACTCTCATCATTTTCTTATTCACCACCTTCCTTGCCACCAATTTTTTCTTCATCGATCTCCTTTCCACCATTTTCTTCCTCATTACTTTGTTCTTCGGAAACTTCTCTATCACCACCTTCTTGTTCAGTAGGTGTATCAGAATCAGATTCTTCATGTGTTGGTTGCTCCTCTTGAGGTGGTGGGTCATTGATGATGATCAATTTGGTTTTAGTCCCCGTGGCCCTTCGCAGGGAAGCACTCAAATTTTGACCATATTTTAGACGAGGTCCCAAAGTCATGTTTCCTCTTATATTTCTTTTCCGATTGCTTTTGTTGCTTGCCCTTGTTTGGCGTGTAGAATACGGAATTAAGCGACAAACAACAATGGAATAGAATGCATTTTTTTAAGTCAAGGTACACAATCGGTTTACTCGATATACATATAAAATCTGATTCCTAAAATCACAAAAATAGTCGTTGAGACTTCATCTAAATAAGAACAACCTCTTTGAGCTATTCCCACATCACACACTTAGCCTAAAAAATGGAATGGGAACAGTTTGAAGATTTGTGTATGGTTAAATCGTTTGCTAATACGTTCCGTGAACGTCCGAATGAAATCTATTCAATATTTTGGAAGAGAGTTAAAAATTTCTTTTACGGGCGTACCGCGAATCCCAATGACCGTAAATGGACAAACTTGGATTTTCGATTCCAATACATAAAAAGCGCAATGCGAGAGTACGTTAAAGTTATAAATATGGTGTACCACTATCATCCACGATCTCCTCTTAGGGAAAAGTGAGTAATGCGATCATTTTTATACCTATGTCAAAAGTTCACATACTAACATTTAAGAATTCATTGAATTTTGCTGGAATGTTTCAACGGGCTATGGAGAATTTGTAATGGGGAAACAAATTTCATTCTCCACAAAGAATATACGAAGTTGTACAACGTGCTCGGAGGTTCATCTACGAGCATTTGATGTGTCAAATTCTAGAATTCCCATACTGAATCATACATATGCAGTGCGCTAATTTCCTAAACTATGTATTGAATATTTTTTTTTCTGAAAGTAATGTAAGAATATTTTGTATGACTAGAAATATTCCCTTGGGCCCATGTAATAATCTTTGGTAATCTAGATTATTGCTATACTTATGTCCGTTTTCATGTTTGTGGGATATGTGCTGCACATCTAAGATGCATGTGCTCTCCTCCCAAAATTGCAGCCTTCCAACCCACAACTCTCTTGGACAAATAAGCAACTGCTTCATTGTTAGAACTAATATTATCAACTGTCAAAGTGAATACCCTTTCAATCCCCCACTGTAAAAGACAAGCTGCAACTGTTTTACCTAATTCCAGACCAGTATGATCCGTAACTGGACAGAAATTCAATATCTTCTTCTTTAACACCCATTTCTCATCAATATAATGACCTGTCAACACCATGTAGCTCATGTTTGTAACTGAAGTCCACGTATCAGTGGTGAGACATAACCTTCTACCATACTTTTTAAATTCAACTTTCAATTTGTGGTACTCACTTAAATACATCTTCATGCAGTCTTTAGCTTCAGTAAAACGAGAAGGAACATCAAACCTAGGTTCTAGTTGATGACAAAATTCTAAGAAGCCTTCACGTTGTACAAACATAAAAGGTAATTCATCTTTGATGATCATTCTGGTGAGGGCTGCTCTGCATGCATCTTGGTCAAACGAGTGATTCACAACGGAACGAGTCTCACCATTATCACTTACTTGAAAGGCTAACTGTTGTTGTCCAGGTGGAGTGTAGTTAGGACACCTTCTTTGCTTTATATGGTTGTTCATGTTTGTTGTTCCATGAGAGTTAGAACCCCCTATATCGTCTTTACCCCATGAAAACTTCCTTTTACAATGCTTGCACTGAACTTTAGGTGGCTTAAGATCAAGGCGCTTATCAAAATGTTGCCAGCAGTCTGATTGCTTCTTTCCAGAAGCTTTCGGAGGCTTTGAAACTTCAACCAGAGATGATGGTGTAGCTGTAGATATGCTCTCGACGGTTGCCGGGTTAACTGTAGCCATGCTCTCATCAGGATCGTCAACAGGAATAGAAGGTCCCTTAGTACTTGAAGCCATCTGCTCTCAGATTCTCCTGTTCATACCCATTGACAGTAGATATTGAAAAATAAGATTGACAGAATCAATGATGCAATGATCTATAAACTAAAAGAGTTAAAATCAACTCAAATAAGAAGGCTCACTTTTGGGATATACCTTACCAAGGGAATGCTTTCTACTCGCAACAATATGGATTAGTCAGATTGCTATTTGAAAAGGACAAAAAAAAAGAGTAAAAATTGCGAAAGTTATCATACAGGCATGCAACTACAGTATGCAGGCACAAAAGCTCATCATTAATAAATTTGCATAAGCTGACCAATAATATGAGTTATCGATGAGTGAAGCGGTAGATCTAACCGAAACTCTCTAATGTTGGATACAATGCTAGACATGAATATAATTAGCCGAGATGTTAGGAAACCAAGTTTCAAATTCGACCCACATGCTATTCAAAAAATCTAATCTTATAATGAATACATATTAGTAGCCGCTATGTAATCATGCTACCGTTTGCAGGAACCTAATTTTGAAAACAATAACCATCTAATAAAAATGATGTACACACTGTACCCACATATGTAATACTATAAGTACTCTAAATCAGTTATCAGTATTCACATGATTTTCCATCTTATGTACATGATTCACATCTTAAATACTACAGGAAATTGCGGATACACTAAAGCTAAATGACTCCACCAGCAATTTTTCTCTATAAGACTATTCTTCCATATTTATTAGTAAGGTATACTATTTGATAACATTTTACACAGAAGCTGTACTACTAAGCTACATACATATATCTACAAAGACTTGCAACATGCATAGGAGGAAAAAAATCAGTATTACAAAATGCAAATAAGAAGATATGTTACAGAATGCAGAGATAGCAACATCATACCCAAACAATTGTAGAACTGATAATACAAGCTTCACCACCTACCCAAGGATTTTAAATACTGTTCTCCTGAAGATTCTTCTCTCCAATCCGTGGATCTACCTTGTTTCATAAATAACATACATGAATTAGACAATCCACACCCACAACTGGTTTAATTTTCAGCACTGATAATGGTCTTTACCGACCAAATCACCCAAAATCTCTAAACTGGAAGAAAAAACTAATTTAAGAAAACCCTAAATCAAACATACTCAAAATTATTTTGACATCTAAGAAAATTCCAAACCAATTAAAACGAAATCAACATCACTAGAACATATAATAATCATTGAAAGTCAAAAGAAATGAAAATGAGAGAACTACTTACAGTTACTGATGCTGATGCTGCTCAGAGAAGAAGAATGAATGAGAGAACTAATTTACTGTGATGAGAAGAAGATGAATCGAAGGATATTTACTGTGAATCTGTGATGAGAAGAAGATGAATGAGAGAACTAATTTACTCAGAGAAGAAGAAGAATCGAAGGTCTCTTCCTCTGAGACTATTAGGTCTCTTTTCCTCTCGAAAAAAACTGATGCTATTAGGTTTCACCGAAAGCTAAAGATGTTTATATATCAAACTCCAACTTCCCATATTGTCCTTAATACATTTACTAAATTCCCTATATGTCCTACGGTGTGGGTAATCCGCGGTTATCAAATCCCAACCGCAACCGTAACCGCACCGCGTGCGGATTTGAGAATGCACCCGTGTCCGGTCCATAACTCTTGCGGATTGGTTTTCACCCGCAATTTTGCGGACGGATACGGGTCAAATCCGCGGTTCCGGTTTTTATGCTCACCCCTATTGGGCCATAATATCAAGTTGTTTTAAAAGAAAGTTTGGGCTTAACCGTTAATTTCATGCCCAGTTTCATAACTTACATTGTATTGATTTATTCCATTAGCAACTCCAAAACCGGGTCCCACCCAGTTAATCATGATTACCCTATCCATTCTGACCGATACAAGTTTGACCCCACCCATTTTGGATTTATGTGTTTTTAGTTAGAACGTATGATAGGGAAAGTGGTGGATAAAGGAATGTAGTTCATATTTTAATATATGAACAATGATAGAAATATTTATCTTAAAGAAAAAAATTAACTAATTACTATTACGCTTCCGCTTTATTGAAAATTAATGTACAGTGTGAAATAATTTCTTAGAATCATTTATGACACTACCAAATTTTTATGTGCATTACGATATGGTTTGCGTGTGTGTGAAATATTGGTATGCATATTTTCTCGCAAGTTGATATTCTATATGTATGAGATTATTGTGCTTAAGATTATTATGTTGGAACTCTTTAGCGATCGATACAATGATACCGGAGTGTTTCATCCTAACAATAATCATAATGTTGTTGTAAACATAAATTAGCAAACCATAAAGTTAGGGTTTTTCAATTACCTACTTATTGTGGTAACGGCATTATATTGTTTGTTTGGCTATCACCACAGTGGTATTCAAACAATTTTTGCCTTTGCTAAATATTGTTTTACTTAAATATATTAGAACAAAATTTACCTACAAGAAATTGGAGTTCACGTCAATTGTACATATGGATATGAATTGGTTTGAATATTGAGGGTGTCTAGTGTCATTATGTTTCACTTTTCTCCCAATGTTGATGATAATTTCAATTGTACGTGTAAAATTATTGTGCTTAATATTCTTAGGTCATAATTCTTTAGTTATCACCACAGTGATACTAGAGTGTTTTATCTTAGCAATAATAATAGTTTTATTGTAAGCACCAATGCGCCAAGCCGTAAAGGCAAGGTTTAGTAGTTATTATGGTATTATTTGTGAGTTGTTTGGCAATCACCACATTGATGTCAAATAATTTTTCCAGTCATAATCGTTATTATGTCAAGTACTTATAATATTGTTTTTCTTAAATGTATTATAACAACAATTAC
Source organism: Papaver somniferum (assembly GCF_003573695.1). Classification (NCBI taxonomy): domain Eukaryota; kingdom Viridiplantae; phylum Streptophyta; class Magnoliopsida; order Ranunculales; family Papaveraceae; genus Papaver; species Papaver somniferum. Next base: position 199,338,863 of record NC_039366.1, on the reverse strand, counting down.
TCACATGTAATTTGAGTTCATATGTTTAAGATAACACTGAAGTGTACAATATCTAATCATATATTATAGTAATTAAATAATTGGCACATGGTTTTACGTTATTTCTTAAAAGTGCATAAAAGAAAATTTACTTAAATTTAAATCATTATGGAGTTGAGTAACCCATTACAGTATTTTCATGAAATTTTTTACTGAGTGTTTAATATCCAAAATTTATTGCACCCTCTAAGAAAATTAAGGTTTTGTTTTTGGATACATTCTCAGATATTTGTGAAAATGACATTTGTTGTCTATTCTAAAACATCTTTCATTTTTATCCATACTATAACCATTATTTAACATGATCATTAAGCTTGTATCAGATTATTACATCAAAGAATTTTCTTCCACGAAATTTCATTATTGAATCATACTTATAGACTTGCTTAATGCTCGACTTTGTTTTACGAAAAGTTCATTATGTTTGAATTTTTTCAATTAAAGGATGTTATTTTTACAATTTATACATGATGACGTGCCTTTTGAGTAAATGTTTATGATTAATGTTTTAGGGTTACTCATAATTTTTTATAATCGACTAATTTTATGATCAGATCAAGGATGTCCATATCATTGATTAGGACCATGCAATTCCACAAGAAAAGCTAGTGTGATATTTGCAATTGTACATATTTGCTGGATTGTTATTTTATCACCACAGTGATACTAAACTCCTATCTTGTAAGTATTGTATATTTTAGGTCCTTTTAGTTTGACTTAACGATTAGAACAATGCTGCTCACAAGTAATTTTGGTTCACACGTTTAAACAAGCATTAAATTTATCTAAATATTTCATATACATGTAAAATAATAGCTACCCACAGGTGACTATTATTCCGATGTACTAGGTTGAACATTAGAATTATTTGAGTTTGTTAATACATGATATGACGAGATTCTCCCATTGGTGATTCTAGTTGTGGTATTAAACAAACATAATGTTGTGTGTATGAGAAGGTAAAATATGTACTGATGTTTTTCATGTCTCACATTGTTCCTTGATAAGGTTTTACCCACAGGAGAATCTTATTAAAGGTATGAAACTATTGTAAGCTTAATTGTCATTTATCTCTATTATAAATTTCAGCTTTTGTTGACTATGATTATTTTCTAGACTTTTAATGGTCCATTTTTTGGAAGATAAAATTGTTTATCACCTGATGATTTTTCGCGCTACTATGTACATCTATCAATTGCATTATGAATCTCAATCCGTGGATGTTTTCTCGAACATTCATTATTGAAATTGAGAAGCAATTATAGAGAAAGTGAAAATCATAAAGTCTGATAAAGGTGGTGAATATTGTAAAAGGTATGACAAAACAAGATAATATCCTAAATCTTTTACATATTATCTCCAAAAGTTTGGATTTGTTGCTCAATACACAAGGCCAACTTATCCTTGGCGTAATGGTGTACAACAAAAGGAAAAATCATACTTTTGTGAAAATGGTTGGAAGCATGATGAGTTATGCATAATGATCACATATCAGTGAATGTATGTTCTTTCAACAACTGTGTAATTTAAATAGATTTCCGAGTAAAGCAGTTTCAAAGACACACTTTTGACTAGAATGGTTGGAAACCTAGTTTAAATCAACTTTAAGTTATGGTTGTTCAGTTAAAGGTGAGGGATTACATTCCAAAGAATGAAAATTGGATTTGGAAACTATTATTGGTTCATTGATTTTCCTAAATAATCCAAATGGTATTATTTAACGTTCTAACCGTGGTATGAGACTTATTGAAACCGAAAATATAAATTCGTTAATGATGGCATAATCAGTGGGAGTACATGGATATATATGTTCAAGAAATCATGATAATGATCCCTTTATTTAAGATTTCTACAGATATTGTGAATATTCTCATTATCATAATGTAAGATAATGAAAGACCACAAATTACTGATCCAATACTACATAATATAACTAATGCCAATAAAGAATTTTTTTGATAACAACATGAACCAGCATAAGAAGGTCTCAACAGAGATTGAAAGAAAGTTATTCATGTTGTTTCAGTGATTTTCTTACGAGAATTTATTACATTTTGATATGGAATGACAAAGACTCGGTTTTAGGTTCACAATATTATGTGTAATAATTTTGATTAATGGATTGATGCTATGTGAGCAAAAATTATTGGTTGAAAGTCAAGTGTCGGATATTGTTTAATTGCTCGAAAGACACCAATCAGTTGTATGAAAGTGGGTCTTTCTGATCTAATACGACTGTAATAGCAATTCTAAATGGTATAAAGCAAGACTTAATTGCAAAGATTTTACTCTGAAACGATGCATTGATTATAAATAAGTTTTTCTCTCATGTCAAAGAAAGACTTATTCAGAATTGTCATAGTATTATTAGTATCTCAATATGACCTAAGAGTTGTATTAATTAAATGTTAAAATAGCCTTTATTAATGATAAATTTTAGTCTACAAATTTTAGAAATCAAAGTATGAAATTTAAGCATCCTCGCATAATGGTATATGAAATTCAATAAACTATAAATGTTTCAAGTTTTGGATGAAATTATTACAGATTTATGCATATACATCAAGATCAGTGGGAGAAATTCATACTCTTGGTCTTGTATGTTAAGACGTAATACCTACGAGTAATGATCTTGAATTTATGCATATCTCTATAGTTTTTTGAAGTAAAGGATATGAATGAAGTTTCTTACCATGTGATAGTAATATCATATGGATTAATAAAGCTCTCATATAAGGCATATATCGAATATTCAAGGAATTTTGAGATAATAACATTTTTAACAGATTTTATTTCATGTTGGATAGAAGATATAAATTTAATCTTCATTACGTCTTAATTATGATATGAAACTTATAACAAGTTGTTGATATGTTAAAGAATCGAAGAACAAATTACAGGAAAGCTATCAAGAGTTTTGAGATACTATTTTAATTTATGTCTTATAATTAGTTAGAAAACCCAACAGAGTTGATTGGGTTTTCAGACTTCAATTTTTTTGGATGTATGGATTCTATAAAGGAAGAATCCATTAATATTAATTCCACAATTGAGTTTGAATATTTATGACTGCGAGACTTAGAGATTTAAGTTTGTCTCTACATTGCTGAAATTTATCGTCTTAGTATCGCAGCACTAAAGCACGATATCATACAAAAGGAACAAAACACATGAACCTTGAGTATATATGCGTGAATCAATAAATTCAGAAAGAATAGTTGTTCATGTATCAGTTAAGCACAATTGCATTGAGAGATGTACTTATTGAACAATTACGTTTTAAGACCTCTTAAGAAAAGAATAATATCTTAGGTCTATGGGGGTAATTGATTATTGAATTCAACTAATTTATGTGCCTGTTTTTGAACACTTTATGAGCTCTTATTAATGTCGTTCTGAATTATTTCTGTATCCATGTTTAGTATACACTTATGTAAACGGATGAATGTTAACAGAAATTGTCTTTCTTTTGAAGACATCACTGGACCATTATGATATCCCAATTTAAGGCCTAGTTAAGTAAGTTATTTGTGTTGTGGTACATGGAAGGGAACATGTTGATAACAAGACAATGTGCAACATCTATGACTCGCATGACTAGTTTTCTTGATCAAGGTATTATGTTTAACCATTAAATTTTGTTTAGCAAATATGCGCACTTATGTTTTCTATGATTCCATTAAATCGATTATCACAGGGACCAGTGGGAGAATGTAAGAATATTTTTTATGACTAGAAATATTCCCTTGGGCCCATGTAATAATCTTTGGTAATCTAGATTATTGCTATACTTATGTCCGGTTTCATTTATGAGATTATATTCTTAATATCTCTTCTTTGATGGACGGTCGAGATTTAATATCAATACTAAACCATAGGAACTTGGTCCTCCTTCTACCTATAAAAGGAACACAATATCCATCAGTATTAGGTTCAAGAATTTCAGTATTCATAACGTCAGAGGTGAAGAAGGAGAAACCATGACATCCACAAGGTATTACCGTTGTTCCAGATTGATCGATCACAGACTAAGGATTGCGCTATAAGGTATTTCTCATATACTATTCTTGCATATTTATTGTGTGATTATCATGAAGTTCACGATCCTGATTAAGTATATCTATAAAATTAAAACTTATAAGTAAGGCATAATCGGATTATTTGGACATATATAAACACTGATTTTTGGAATCGGTTTATGTGGGTATTGATTAAACTCCGACTATGGGTTTACATCGTCATTCGACATAAACTTAACCCAGAATCGGTTTACAAAAGCACTAACATCAACCGATTCTGGATCGAGTCTTTTGAAAAAAATCGGCATAAACTTAACCCAGAATCGGTTTACAAAAGCACTAACATCAACCGATTTTGGATCGAGTCTTTTGAAAAAAAATAAATTTTTTACAAGTGTTGATTATGCATTAATGAAAGTTAATTTCAGGATTAACTTGATTAAACATTATTTAATTATCCGAGTTAGCACTAATTTAACAAGGATATATTAGGCATTAACATAAATAGTGGATAAGGGATTTCTATGAGTTATTTTTTAATGATCCTATTTCTTTCATGTAGCTATAGGACAAATTAAGTAGCGTAGGCTCCAATTTAGCTAGGTTTTGTAAGGATTATAATATCTCGGGTCCAATTCCAACTGTTGAACACTCAGGTTTGCTAAGCTTCATATATTTGGTGACAACTTCCGTCGAAGGAGCCAAATGGCAAGGTTAAACAAATTAAACTTACATACATATGTCTAACATACCAATTAAAGTCATTGGGTTTGATGACCAAGACCCGATCATAAAATTAAGACCCGATCATAAAACTTTCCTTCATCCTAATTTATGAAAGATGGGGAAAAAAAGTTAAAAAATGCAAAAGAACATGCCACCAAACAGTATAATACAACTAATACTTGGATGTGCTATATCACCTTGTGTTTCTTTATCTTCTCTACTTTTCTCCGAGCACCAATATGAATAGTACTTTAAGACTAATTTAGTTTTTTTTTTTGGTTTAATGTAAAGACTAGTTCAGACTAGATGAAAGTAACTTTAGAGATGGTTACATTATTATTAGTTAAAGATGATGTGCATGAGTAGTGATTGACTTGTATACACATGATCCCGTAGCCATCCAAGTGGAGGAAAAGTTACACGTGTGGCACATGTGGAGACATGAACATCGACCTTTGATGACACGTGTTACACCTAAGAACCATTCGCCACGTCGACATCACCAAGTGAATCCAACGGTATCAAGACTTGGGCAACCTGATGAGCGAGGATTCGAAAAACACTATAGAGGATTCAAAGTTTACTTTTCCCATCCAAAGATAGGTTGAAAATGGACGGAGAAGATGCACACCACTGACAAATAAATGACAGCAGTAGGAACAACTGTCTGGCGTGTGCGGTCTGACCCAACTACCCGCATTTAATGCTAAAGAAGTACGGCACGTGTCAATTATTATGTGGAGCAAAGGGAGGTCAGTCATCGTAGCAGCACATGAACATTAGAAGGATCGGGCAATCACAAAGCCCCTCATCGGTACCGACACATCTACCAAGAAGATAAGCTTTAGAAGGGTCAGAGGCATCTATCCCACACAAGAACTCTATAAATACCCATCTAGACTAGAGGAGAAGGATATACCAAATTTTAGGAAAGAGAACTATTGTAAGGAAGAGAATTTTCAATAGTAAGTATGAGTTTTATCCTCTTATCCTACCTTCATTCCCTACACAGAGGCACCGACTATCAATTATAACCTCAGATGATCATAGTGAAACTAACTTTCAGTGGATGTAGGTCTTAGAACCGAACCACGCAAATCATAGTCTCATTCACTTTAAGCGTTTATATTTTCTGTTCATTGTGATTGGGTTTTTTTTCTTCGGCCTTAAATTTTAAGAACCCCTCCGCCCATGATACCCGGGGTCTTCTTATCCGGACTCAATTCACTAAACCATTACAGTGCCCCGCTCTCAGTTCATACTGTCTCCTCAACAGTCCTCCTAATTACCCGTCTTATTCTCTACTTAGCCGGGAAGGTGGTGGCCACTCCCTAAATGGCAAAAGCCTATTGTTTATGGCAGAAAACTTGTTAAATATTTCTATGCTACGACGGCTTCTCCCACTTCTATGTTTTACATCACCACACCATGAAAACTTTCAGCTCAATCATCAGAGACACGGTATCTGTCCAGCGGGTCCTTGAACGGAAGCCTCTCATGATAAACTCTCCAAGCATAATCTTCGAAGTTAAAACGAGCAAAATAGTTTTTTATCTTTAGCAATCCTTTCGATGCCACCAGTACTATTATCATCCGTACTGATCATTTCACTGTTGCTGCTAATAATATCTTGATCCAGAAACAATTTTTTTTTGTTGTTTTTAACTTAAATTTTCAAAACGTATTAAGATAATTATATCATGATTAATTATAGTTAATGTTGAAATTTTAATACGGCCGTTTTTTTGCTGTTACAAAGAAATTTAATTGGCATTTAATCGAAAATTTATTTTCCATTAATTCCATTGATTCTTTTTGATTATAAAAAAACTGGTTTCTGGAAGAGAAAAATAGAACGTTATTTTTATTTCGTCAAGTTTTCCGAGCAAGTGTTGTTGAAAGAGTTATTATTGATTCGATTTCTCAGTGCAGAGAAATCGAAAGAGATAAGCTGTTTTATCCCATAGGGTTTCGACAAAAAACTGACTGCTAGCACAATCAAGAGGCAGAGTCGCGAAACACCTTAAAGATAGCGACCTAGTACGCGACTCAGCGGTTTCTTTGTGTGATTTGATTATAGTGCTTTGTTTCTAACAATTTTAAGGTGGTTCTTTTCTGCTATGGAGAATGAAAAGAAGCGCGTTGATGATACCAACAAGCCTTTCAAATTTGAAGGGTTGCATTTCAGAAGATGGAAGCTGAAGATGTTCTTTTATCTCAAACTGATGAAGCTGCATATGATTGTGTCGAGTGTTCATCCTGGAACCCTGGAACCTGCTGCTGATAAGACTGCTGCTGTTGCTGCTGGCGGTGGTGCTGCTACAGATCCACCTCCTACCGGTGGTGTTGAAGAAGTTGTTTCTCAAACTCCCGAGGAAAAACAAAAGGCCATCGACAAATGGATCGATAATGACTTTGATTGCAAAAACTACATTCTTAATGCATTATCTGACGATTTATATGAGTATTATTCAACTTTTGAAACTGCTAAAGATGTATGGGATGCATTACAGAAAAAATATGACACCGAGGAAGCGGGTTCAAAGAAATATGCTGTGAGCCGGTATGTGAGATACCAAATGGTGGATGATAGATCAGTTGTTGCACAGGCTCATGAACTTCAAAAAATTTACCACGAAATTGTGGCCGAAGGTATGAAAACTGATGAACAATTTCAAGTTTCTGTAATGATTGACAAGTTACCACCTAGCTGGAAAGATTTTCGTAATACTTCGCGTCACAAGACTAAAGAATTTTCTCTTGAAAGTTTGATTGTTAAGCTCAGGGTTGAGGAAGAAGCTCGGAAACAAGATAAGAAGGAAGAGATTCTCATTGTTTCTAACAATAAGACTCATCCGAATTTAAAACCTAAGAAAAGGGATATGAAACCTAACCCGAACCAGAAGAAAGGAGGAAGGCCTAATCAAAACAAGAACCAACACCCATCGAAAAATGGACAGAATTCCAATTCTGAATTTCTTTGTTATATCTGTAATAAACCAAACCACATGGCTAGGAATTGCAGATTTAACAAGGAAAAGAATAACGCACAAGCTAATGCTGTGGGTGACGTTATAATTGCCATGGTCTCTGATCCAGAGTTCTACATGGTTGGTGGATCTGATGGGTGGTGGATAGACAGTGGTGCTTCGCGTCATTGTTGTTTTGATAGGTCCATGTTTAAGACTTATGCTGAAACCAAGGACAAGAAAGTGTTATTGGGAGACTCCCACAGCACTATGGTGAAAGGTTCTGGTACGGTAGAGTTGAAGTTTACTTCTGGGAAGACACTCATGCTGAAAGATGTCCTTTACACTCCAGAAATGAGAAAGAACCTTGTTTCCGGCTATCTTCTCAACAAGGCTGGGTTGTATCAAACTATTGGGTCTGATATTTACACTATAACTAAGAATAAGAATTTTGTAGGAAAGGGTTATGCTACTGATGGAATGTTTAAGCTTAATGTTGATGCTATGAATAAAATTGATTCTTCTGCTTATATGGTTTGCAATTTTAATGTTTGGCATGGTAGGCTTTGTCATGTGGGTAAAAAGTTAGTAAATAACATGAGTAAGTTAGGTGTCCTCCCTGAATTTTCTGAAAATGATTTTGAAAAATGTGAATACTGTAGTCAAGCAAAAATAACCAAGACTTCACATAAATCTGTTGTAAGAGAATCGAAACCACTAGACTTAATACATTCTGATTTGTGTGAATATGAAGGTATCCTAACTAGAAATGGCAAGAGGTATATCATGACGTTCATTGATGATTGTTCTAATTATACTTATGTTTATTTGTTGAGCCATAAGAACGAAGCTATTGAAAAATTTAAGATTTTTATTGCTGAAATTGAAAATCAATTTGGTAGGAAAATTAAGAGATTTCGTAGTGATAGAGGCACTGAATATGATTCTTCTCCTTTTACTGAAATTTATCAAACTAATGGCATTATACATGAAAGAACTGCACCATATAATCCTCAAATGAATGGGAAAGCTGAAAGAGAGAATCGTACTCTTACTGAATTGACTGTTGCTTGTTTGCTTAGCTCTGGTGCTGCTTCTCATTGGTGGGGTGAATGTTTGCTGACTGTTTGCCATGTTTTGAACCGCATTCCTAATAATAAAACCATGATATCTCCTTATGAACTTTGGAGAAATAGAAAACCTAATGTCTCTTATTTTAGAGTTTGGGGTTGCTTAGCTTTTGTTAGAAAACCTGATCCAAAAAGACATAAGTTAGAAAGTAGAGCTTATGAATGTGTTTTTATTGGTTATGCTCAAAACAGTAAAGCTTATAGGTTCTTTGATATTAATAATAAGGTTATTATTGAATCTATTGATGTTGATTTCTTTGAAGAGAGATTTCCTTTTAAATCTAGAAATAGTGGGGGTTCTTTATCTAGTGTTTTAACTAGAGCTGATTCTGAACATAGATTAGAAGAACCTAGAAGTGCAGAAACTAGGATCACTGAAGTTGAACCTAGAAGAAGTAAAAGAGCTAGGACTGACACAAGAGATCCTGATTTTGAATTTTATGCCGTAGAGGAAGAACCTTCTAATTTACAAGAGGCGTTCAGTTCTGTAGAGTCTAGTTTCTGGCAAGAAGCTGTAGATAATGAATGGGATTCTCATATGTCTAATGGAACTTGGCGTATAATACATTTACCTCCTGGTTGTAAGCCTATAGGTTGTAAATGGGTTTTGAAAAGGAAACTAAAGCCTGATGGAACAATAGAGAAGCACAAAGCTAGACTGGTTGCTAAAGGATTTAGGCAACGAGAGAACGTAGACTTCTTTGATACTTATTCTCCTGTTACTAGATTAACATCTATACGTGTTTTGATTGCTGTTGCCGCTGCTCATAATCTTGTTATTCACCAAATGGATGTTAAAACTGCCTTTTTGAATGGTGAACTAGAAGAGGAAATTTATATGGAACAACCTGAAGGTTTTGTAATTCCTGGACAAGAACAGAAAGTATGTAATCTAGAAAAATCCCTTTATGGTTTAAAACAAGCTCCTAAACAGTGGCATGAGAAATTTGATAATTTAATGATTTCACATAACTTCAGAATAAACGAGGGTGACAAATGCATCTATTATAAATTTGAGAATGATGTGTGTGTGATTGTTTGCTTGTATGTGGATGATTTGCTGATATTTGGTTCCAATTTATCTGTTGTCAATGAAACTAAAGGTATGCTTAGTTCGAATTTTGACATGAAAGATTTGGGTGAAGCTAGTGTAATCTTGGGAATCAAAATAACTAGAACTAGTAGTGGTATTTGTTTGGATCAATCTCACTACATTGAAAAAATTCTGAGAAAGTATGAATATTTTGATTGTAAGCCTGCTTGTACTCCGTTTGATCCTAATGTGAAATTGTTTAAGAACACTGGAGAAAGTGTTAGACAATCTGAATATGCTAGTATAATTGGAAGTCTGCGTTATGCAACTGATTGTACAAGACCAGACATTGCATATGCAGTGGGAGTTCTGTGCAGGTTTACCAGTAATCCTAGTTTGGAACACTGGGATGCTATTGAGAGGGTTATGCGGTATCTGAAAAGAACCACAAACCTAGGATTACACTATAAGAGGCATCCTGCAGTCCTTGAAGGATTTAGCGATGCTAATTGGAATACTCTTTCAGATGATTCCAAGGCCACCAGTGGATATGTTTTTACTATTGCTGGGGGCACTGTATCTTGGAGATCAAAGAAACAGACAATTATAGCCCAATCTACGATGGAGGCTGAATTGATGGCACTAGCAGCAGCTAGTGAAGAAGCAAGATGGCTGAAGAGTCTGTTATCAGACATTCCAGTATGGGAAAAACCGATACCAGCCACTTTGATCCACTGCGATAGTACCGCGGCTATCGGAGTAGTAGAGAACTGTTATAATAACAGTAAGAATCGACAGATACGTCGAAAGCACGACACAATTAGAGAATTTCTCACAACTGGTGTTGTTAGAGTAGATCATGTAAGGTCTGAAGGAAATATAGCTGATACTTTGACGAAAGGATTAGCAAGAGAAAAGGTATGGAATATCTCTAAAAGTATGGGACTTTTGCCCGTGAGAAGTTGAGTCATTTGTAATGGATACCCAACCTAGAAATAGGTTCAAAGGGACTAGACGAAGTTACAAATAAATATGATAGAGTCATGCATTCCCATAGCATGATATCCTGAAGTGGGAAACAGGTTGAGTGTTTAAACTCTTAATGATGTCTATAGCTCTTAAGTTAAGAGTGGGATATACAGGAGTATCCTTGATAGACTCACCTATACGAATGTGAAGGTGTGGCCGCCTTCTATGAGAACTTGGGCATTTCTCTAGATCGTTCGTTAAGAAAGGGATAAGCACATGGCCCTAATGTGCAAAATTAAGAACTTTACTCTAAGATATAGTTGTGTGTGTTGTATAATATATTATTAGTTAGAGTTCAAGACGAGAGTCACTCTAGTTACCTGATACTTAGAAAGTTCAACACTATGTAGAGGTTCAAGTCGAAAGGCACCTTTGCTTATGCACAACTGTATAGCACTTGCTCAATGTTTTAAAATATAAGTGGGGGATTGTTGGGGTATATATTTAAAAAACATAGTTTTGTAATAATATGCCAAAGTTAGAGAGATAGTATGGTGGCATTGTTTTGAGCTCCCACACTATAGGCATGGGTTCAATTCCCACCCCACACAATTTCACTAGGGTATATACTATTTATACTATATATTATATTACATTAGTCCGGGAGCGGGGCCTTGGGGGTCTTGGGAGGTCTGCTGATCCAGAAACAATTTTTTTTTGCTGTTTTTAACTTAAATTTTCAAAACGTATTAAGATAATTATATCATGATTAATTACAGTTAATGTTGAAATTTTAATACGGCCGTTTTTTTGCTGTTACAAAGAAATTTAATTGGCATTTAATCGAAAATTTATTTTCCATTAATTCCATTGATTCTTTTTGATTATAAAAAAAAACTGGTTTCTGGAAGAGAAAAATAGAACGTTATTTTTATTTCGTCAAGTTTTCTGAGCAAGTGTTGTTGAAAGAGTTATTATTGATTCGATTTCTCAGTGCAGAGAAATCGAAAGAGATAAGCTGTTTTATCCCATAGGGTTTCGACAAAAAACTGACTGCTAGCACAATCAAGAGGCAGAGTCGCGAAACACCTTAAAGATAGCGACCTAGTACGCGACTCAGCGGTTTCTTTGTGTGATTTGATTATAGTGCTTTGTTTCTAACATAAAAATACTTCTTAAAGATTTTAATTTAGTGTATTTTTTGTGAATGAAAAACTTCTTAGTCTCACATAGTGGAGTTTCCATTCTTTAATTGTTTTTAAGAGACTATATAATATTTTTAGTCCCACATTGGGGAGGAGTTTTTCTTAAGTTGCATTTTTCAATTATATAAACAAATTCACTATTTTTGTAAAATGTATGGTAAAGGGGTTGCTCTATATTTTAGAGGGACACATAAGGGAAAACATGGGAAACAGATTTCTCTATATTTTAGAGAGACCCCCAAGGGGATTCTCTATATTTTAGAGTAACCCTTTCCAAGATCAAGTTGAACATCTACTACATATGCTAGTAGTAGGTGTATTAGGGTGTTTTATCCTGGAGATATCCGTTTTGCCCTGTTGTTGTTGCGGAGATATGGGGAGCTTGTTCGCTTCGTCAAAGCAATCACTTCCATTATAAAGGAGCGAAGTATCAATAACTTTTGCTTATTTGATTTTTCTTTGTTTTTGATTATTGCATCCAACAATCTTAAGACATTAGTTATTTGTAATAATCGAAAATGGTTGGTTTTGTGAATCATGGATGTTAATTGTGGAGTGAAAAACAAAAACGATTTTTTGGTCAGTTGTAGTGTTTCCAGTATATCTCTTAACCTAGAAGGAATTTCGGAGATCCCTGTAGAACAAATGTAGTATACATCCTGATAGTTACCCACGTAAAATTTCAGAATTTTTGGAGTTCTAAAAGTATTTGTTTGATATTTTACAAAACAGAGAAACGTTTTTGAAAAATTCTGACGAGCAGAAATTTGTTATTGACAAAATTATTATTTATGGGGTAACCATGAGTTTTTTGAAATGGTGATTCAAATGAAGTTAGTAAATTTAGATGTTATCTTCAAAACTCATGTTTTACTTTATGATTTGGAATTGTGATTTGTGAATAAAGGTGTCATCTCCGAGGGACATGGCTAATAGCCGCATGTGGTTGGAAACAAATCTTCCAAAGATGGCAAAGGTGAGAACATCGAACGCAACCCTAAGCGTGGTCTTCATAATAAAGGTATGTTTCGTAAACCTGAATCTAGCATTACTTTAATTAAGGGTGATTTTTATGTTTGTAAATTCCTGGCCATATGGCAGTAAATTGTAGACAACGTAAAAACCTTAATAAGTAGTAAGTTAATGCTAATTTAGTTGAAACAAAGTAGAACGAGTTTAGTGGCATGATGTAGGAAGTTATTTTGATAACCGATGTGAGACCAGTGGGTGGACTCTGGAGCCACCAAGAATGTTTGTCGAAACAGATACCTGTTCACCTCCTATCATAGAATAGGGGATGTCGAGAAACTCTTATTGAGTAACTCATCTGCAATAGAGGTTGCATAGAAGGAAAAGGTCGAGCAGAAGCTCATATCTATAATATTCTCACATTGAATGAAGTTTTCATGTTCCTAGCATATGCGAAATTCTTGTATCTTGTTCTGTTGTAGATGGAAAAAGATTTAAGATCTTAATTGAATTTGGAAAACTTGTTGTAACTAGGAAATGATTTTTTAAGCAAGAGTTATTGGACTTTGGATCTATATAAGCTTAATGGAAATACTGATGATGTGAACATAGTTGATTCTTGTGATTTCTTTGTGTGATTGATTGTTTTACGTGGTAGACTTGGAACCGTAAACTTATAAGTCAATGCTTAACTGGATAGCATAGGCTGCGTACCCAAATTTAGTTTGGATTTTCAACACAAAAGTGAAATCTGTGAAGAATCTAAATATGCTATAAAAACTTTTAGCACAAATGTTCAGAATAATTCTAAGCCTTTAGAATTAATTCAGTTAGGTCTAGTTGACATGAATTCAACTAAAAACCATTGTGGTAAAAGATGGTTATAACTTCAGTAGATGATTGTACGAGGTATTATCTTGTATACTTGCTTAGGGATAAGGATGACGCCTTAAAAGCCTTAAGATGTATAAACTTGAAGTTGGAAATCAATTAGAAGCCTTGAACATAACAACCGTATCCTTAAGGAGATGATAATTTCCATGTTGATTAGTTCAGGATTACCTGCGGCCTTGTGGGGGGAGACAGTCCTCTTAACTAGTATATCCTGAATAAAGTACCCTTTTAAGGATCAGATGAAACTCCATATGGTTTATGGAAAGGTAGATGACCTTCTTGTGAATGCGTCAAAGTGTGGGGGTGTTTGACTAAGATTGTAATTCCTCTTCCTAAAAGAACTAAAATGAAACCAAAAATGTTGATTATGTTTTCGTATAGGGTATGCTGCGTATACTTCTACAAATAGATTTTTGGTTGTGTGTTCTTATTTTTTTTTGACTTTGGTGTGAATATTATTACAGAATCTAGGGATGCTGGGTTCTTTGAACATGTTCATTATAAACCTGTACCTCATTAGAGATGTATTGTTGATCCCCTAGATTTATTTTCAAATGGTCAGAACTTATTTTAAAGGAAGATGAAGTTGATGTTGAGCCTAAGAGAAGTAAAATAATTAGACTTGAGACTTCTTATGAAACCGACTTCATAACATGCCTAGCTTAGTCTGATCCCCAGACTTATAAAGAAGCCTTGATATCTACTGAAACCCCATTCTGGTAAGAAGCTTCATTTAGTAAATGGACTCAGTCTGTCGGAACCATACTTGTGAGCTTGCTAGTTTACCTCCAGGGAGTAAGACCATAGGATGTAAATGAGTCCTTAAGAGGAAACGTAAGGTAGATGGAACTGTGAAAAAATATGAGGCTAGGTTGATATCTAAAGGATATAAACTAAAAGTAGGTGTACATTTCCTTGATTCTAATTTGCCTGTGACAAGAATTACTTCCGTTGAGATGCTAATTGTTATTACTGCCATAAAGAACTTAGAGATACATCAGATGGATGTTAAGACAGGTTTTCTAAAACCGTGAATTAGATAAAGAAATTTACATAGATCAACCTGAAGATTTTGTAGTGAAAGGTTGTGAAGATAAAGTTTGTAAGTTGAAAAATCTTTGTATGGTTTTCAAATAAGCACGTAAATAGTGACATGGAAAATTTAATCATGTGATAATGAATAGTGGATTTAAATTAATGAATCTGACAAGTATATTTACAAGTAACTTGTTAAGGATGTTTGTGTGATTATATGCTTGTATGTTAATGATATGCTTGATACAAACATAGATGTGATTAATTCCACTAAAAACATGCATTGAATGAGAACATTGACTTCAAAGACTTGGGCCCTTTTGATGTAATCTTAGGGATAAGGATTAGAAGATAATCAAACATTTATAGTCTTAGTCATTCTCATTATGTTGAGTTGTGCTTAAGATATACAATCTGTCTGATTGTAAGCCTGCTTGTACTTCGTACAATTATTCTTGTAGTCTCAAGGAAAAATAAGGGTAATGGAATATCTTAACTTGAATACTCAAGAGTTATAGGATGTCTGATGAATTTAATGAACTGTAAGAGTCCAGACATTGCCTATATTGTGAGTAAGTTAAGTATATATACTTGTAGTCCAAAACAAGAGTATTGGGATGCGCTTAGTAGAGTATTATGGTACCTAAAATACTCTATTACCTTTTGTTTTATTTATTAAAGGTATCTTGTTGTCCTTTAGGGACTTTGTGACGCAAACTGGATAGTTGACTCAGAGGAGTCCAAGTCTACGAGTGGATATGTTTTCACTCTAGCAAGAGTGTTTGTATTTGGAAGTTTTTCAGACAAACATATATTGCTCAATTCATTATGGAATCTGAAAGTATTGCGTTAGATAAAGCACGAGAGCGGGCCGAGTGCCTAAGATGCTTTTTAGAAGACATTCCTCTCTGGCATAGGCCTGTGCCAGCTATATCTATACATTATGTTAGCCAAGCTATAATAGTTAAAGCTAAAAAATAACTAATCTCAATCGGCGTTATTTCCATTGATTAGCTAAAGCCCAAGGAGAATTTCGCGCAACCTTTGATGAAAGGTTTGAACAAAGAGATAGTTAAAAATGCATCGAGGGGGTTGGGGCTTAAGCTCATATATTAAACTTTCCATGAAGGATACTCAACCTTGCTGACTGGAGATCCCATGATCAAGGTTTCGAATGAGAAACTAATTTGTGGTGGATAAAGGTAAACACTATCAGAGATTTTCATTCTCTGTCCCTTCCCTATGGTGTAGACGTGATAGTGTAATTGCATGTGGAGGATGACTTTTTAATAAGTCTTAATGAGTTCTATAGTTTCAATTTAAGATTGAAGAGGGGTGTAGCAATAAACACTCTTGATGGAATTCACCTATCTGAATGAGGAAGTGGGTCGCTTCCTATGATAATATGAGCTGATTATCTAGAGCATTCTGAGAAACATGATACGTCCAGGGCCAAAATGGACACAACGTCACGAGCTTGGAAGCAACCTTGGAGATATCATGCGTGGTTATTATCGCGGATTACACCAAACGCTAGCAGTTCAAGACATCGCGTTCACTGTCTAGCAAGTAGTTCCGGTAATCTCTCACTAAGCAAAGGTTCAATACCTCATGGACACCTCTGCTTATAGTGGTATTTCCTGTTTTTCTTTTTTATCTATTTTTAATTCATTTTGAGAAAATGAGTTTTATGTTGTTTTTATGGTCTTGGTATTACTAGTTCTTAGGACCTAAGGGTCACTAAGGGTTCACTAGTTCATGATTTTTCACTTTGCTGAAAGAAACCTTTAGTCTCACTTGTGAGAAACTAAAGATGAAAGCTCTCTATACTATTATGATTTATGCAATCCATAGTATGACCCTAGGATCAACACACTGCTGTGTGAAGGAGAGGACGTTGAAATGGCTAGTATGACTTCAACATGCACGATCTGTTTGTCTGTTCAGTCAGTTCGGGTCGTGAGATTGAGTTGTTGATTTACCAAGATCTATCTGTGTTTTTCACGTTTTATTGAGTTTTCATTCATGTGGGGGATTGTTGGGAAAACGATTAATAAAAATACTTTTTAAAGATTTTAATTTAGTGTTTAATTTGTGAATGAAAAACTTATTAGTCCCACGTAATGGAGTTTCCACTCTTTAGTTGTTTTTAAGAGCAACTGCAGTGGTGCGATCAAAACCAAAGATCAAAGATCAAAAAAAAGACCAAAATTTGGGTTTAGTCCGTGGTGTGACGCAACGGTACGTGATTAAAATTTCGTCAGGCGGACTTTAAAAGTCCGCCCCATTAAAATTCCATCAAGCGGACTTTAAAAGTCCGCCCCATCCTTTATAAATTTTAACAGGCGGACTTTAAAAGTCCGCCTCACTAAAATTCCATCAGGCGGACTTTAAAAGTCCGCCCCTCTCTTTGTAAATTTTAACAGGCGGACTTTAAAAGTCCGCCTCATTCTTTTTTTTTTTATTTAATTAAAATTTCATCGGGCGTAATTTAAATCTCCGCCCGTTAACAAGCGTACTTTAAATTTACGCCCAGCAACAAGCGTACTTTAAATTTACGCCCGACTATATTAGAATTTGGGATTTGGTCGCGACCATATTTGGTCTGAAATTTGATCTTTGGTCCAAATTTGATCTTTACTCCGTCCCACTGTGTTACGATCTCATCCCATAAATTTGGTTATACTCGCCCACTGTGGATGCTCTAAGAGACTATATAAGATTTTTAGTCCCACATAGGGGGGGAGCTCTTCTTAAGTTGCATTTGTCAATTATATAAATAAATTCACTACTTTTGTCAAATGTATGGTAAAGGGGTTGCTCTATATTTTAGAGGGACCCATAAGGGAAAACATGGGAAAGGGGTTTCTCTATATTTTAGAGAGACCCCCAAGGGGATTCTCTATATTTTAGAGTAACCCCCAAGGGAAAATATTTTGTATTGCTTTAGCATTCACAATTTTCCTTAATGTTTTTTCGGAGTTGCCAAGCTCAAGTTGAGCATCTACTACATATGCTAGTAGTAGGTGCATTAGGGTGTTTTATCCTGGAAATATCCGTCATGTGAGGGCTATAGCATCATTCTTGGGTGTAGTTGGGCGCTAATGTCTTAAGGATAGCGTGTTAAACACACGACTCACTCTGTTTTCCAAAGTTTTACCCTGTTGCTGTTACGGAGATATGGGGAACTTGTTTGCTTCGTCAAAGCAATCACTTCCATTATAATGGAGCTAAGTTTCAATAATTTTTGCTTATTTGATTTTTCTTTGTTATTGATTATTGCACCCAACAAATTCCACGTACAATTAAGTTATCAAGATACAGTTTTACGAACCCGGTGGCATCTCGTGTATTTTGGACGGGTCAACGGAGTCAAAATTGGTCGAAATGAGTCATTGAATAAGAAAAGTAGAACTCACCTGAGAAATATCTCCAATGGTGACAAGGACCGAATCAACTTGAGGTGATACAGAAACCCAACCCGAGTCATCCAGCAATGAATACTTGCGACACCTTATTTGGTACTGGAGAGCTACAATATACGGATAAAATCGACCGGAAAACCAGGATTATTACCTGGCACACCCTCGGATATCCACAATAACGAACTAAACCTGCTACTTGCAGCGCCATCTTCTCCCAATGGGTTCTCAAAACCGGCAGCATGCGATAAAGCTTTGATGGTCTCCAAACCAACTTTCTCTAAAGAATGAGCGAACTCTTTCAAGGATGATAATGACTGAGTTGACTCAGTACTGCAAGACTTGTCGAAACAGAACGACTCGCCATTTCCATCTTCGCCGTCTTCCTCGCCATCATCATTGTAGTCAAAGCTTAGAGGCCACATATCAGAGAAAATTAGATGTTTTTCATTGGCTGGAAGGTTCAAAAGATAGAGAGCTTCCTGCTCAGCGGATACGGCAAGTTTTGAGGGTATGTTGTGGTTGGTGAGTTGAAAGAAACCGAGTTGGAAGAGGTGGAAGAAGAGGAAAGGATGGGGTTGAGGAAGTTTGGATTGTCCTGCGAGAACGCGACAGAAGGTGGAGAGGTGGTACGAGGGGCGAGACGAGAAGGGAGAGACAGAGTGGGTGGGAGACGGAGTAAACGAGAGAGAGCGTCTGCCGCATCAGTGGTGGAGATAAGGCTCGGTAGCGTTGATGGCGTTGGCGGTGGTGCTGCTGTGACACCGCATAGAGTCGGCGCCATCTGCGGATTCTCAGCTGATGATGCCATAACACAATGCTGTTCAGTTTTCACTGTATATAAGAACTTCTTCAGAGATTGATCAAATTTTCTTCTGCTTCATTGTTTGGTATATGAAAAGGGATATGATATTTATAGTGTGGACGGTACAACTATAA
Organism: Papaver somniferum; assembly: GCF_003573695.1. NCBI lineage: Eukaryota > Viridiplantae > Streptophyta > Magnoliopsida > Ranunculales > Papaveraceae > Papaver > Papaver somniferum. Next base: position 199,319,514 of record NC_039366.1, on the reverse strand, counting down.
CATGAAAAACAGGACGACTTGGTCTATGTAGTTAGAGAGCACATCAACGTGATTAGACAGGGTTTAAACAAAACTAATAAAAATGAGTTAGACAACCACTTCAAAACAAACAAGTTCAGTGTGGCTTTTGATTAAAGGGACCTAAAACTCTTTATCAGCTTTCAGCAGTACAAGCACATGCTCAAAGACAATAACCTAATCTTTCACTTCAAAGGCAAGATTCGGGACCAACTCAGACTCTAGTCCACTCCAAAGGAATTAAGAATTGCATTTAGCAGCGTCGGGAAAGGAAACGAGGTGTATCTGGAACCAATTTTGTTTAGTGTTGGCTGAATAAGTAATCTGATTGGAGAGATAATTGTCATTCGAGTTGCGAAACTATGATTTGCAACATGGGGAAGAGTAATAACATATCAGTAATCAGTCTACCAATATAGTATTTTCTTTCAGCATTTGCCTGCATACCTATGTTGGGTAAATTACTAATAAAGTAACTGAGAAGAAGATACTTAGCTCTGTATAATGTTGCTGATGTTGCTGCACAGAAAATGTAGAGGCACGTAAACTACGCTGTCCTAAAGGCAATATCGCCTGCCACTCCTCTGAGATGCTACAGCAGTTGGCGAGTCACCTCCAGGATACAACTACAGTTAGTACCCCTCAATGTAGCATACAATGAGGGTACCCTTAGAGCTTGGCAGAACTTAAAACAGTAGAAGAGATGTTTACAGGAAAAACTGAGGGAGAGTAGAAGAGATATTTCACTGTGTTCTATTTTCTGAGATTACAACTACTCTCTTATATAGTATTTGTGTAGTTACAAACAAGAAAGAAAACCCATGCGTATGACATAAAAAACTGGTTATGTTGGGTTAAAGATAGTGCAAGAAAAGTTGTTTTGTCAGGCATGGAGCAGTGAGTTGCTGCCAAGCCAAATACGTACATACAAAGGAGCCAGGACATAACACGTACAGACAAAGAAGCCAAGACAAGCACGTTCAGACAAAGAAGTCAGGAGAAAACTCGTGCAGACAAAGAAGCCAAGACAAGCACGTTCAGACAAAGAAGTCAGGACAAAACACGTGCAAACAAAGAAAAGATTCTTCTACTTGTGTGGAAAACACGTACCAAAAACTTTCAGCAAAAAAGATAGGATCTAATGAACCCACACCCGAACCCGACCGATCGACCGGACAACCGGACGGCGGCGGCGTGCGTGCTTCTGTGCGAAGCACCGCGCGTACGGGAAAGACAACCTTGCCCTAGTCTAAGCCTCCCCCCCAAGCACAAAAGTCTAATGATCCAAGGGCCATGCCCTTATAGCCAACTCTATGGTATTTATGTCTAAAACTCTTTAGATTTTAGTCAATGTGGGACTATTGTTTTATCTATTCAAAAGAAAAAACAATTAATGGGCAATAGGTCTAGGGATCAAAACATAGTCCATGTAAAAATTGGTAATTTTAAAGCGTTTTTTCTAACAACCTATTCAATGCCTTACATCAAAAACTCTTCTTTTAAGACTTCTCAGCACACTAGGACCAGAGAACTCCTGCTCCACGTCCATCGCAATTCTTGAATTGGATAATCTTTTGCCAACAATGTCTTTCAACTCAAATTCACTTGGGAACCTCTTCTCCTTCAATTTTGAGAAAATCTACAACAACATCAAACAAATGAGAGAGAAGAATCAATATCACATTTTCACGACACCGAAACATTAGTATGATAAAGTCGTGACCTGTACTTGTTTAAAAATCAAAAATACATGTCAAGCAATACTATTATGTCAAGTAACCAAAGGAACAAGTAATAGTTATCCGAGTCGTAATAAAACAAATCAGTGTAAAATGGAATTGAACAAACAAGCAAATCCTGTTGTTTTACTGAAAAAACTCAGATAGCAAACAAGATAGTTCACTTACCAACTCATCATTGATGAGAACTTCAAAAGCTCCAGAACTTTGCAAGAAGGATTGCAAAGCATTTCCGAGAAGCCAAGCAGTTGCAATGGTTCCAGATCTATTTTGGCGCATAGTAAAGTAGAAGGCAGGCGGTGTCACAAATCCTAGACGTGGGAAAATCTGTTCACCCACCATAACAATACCCAAAAACTCCTACTTGAAATACTGGCACCACTTTGCTAAGCAAACGTTTTGGAAGGGGTGCTGGATAATTCTCAAGGATAACCTCGATCCCAGTGAAAGAAGTTTCAAGCATCTTCCCCATTGTCACTGCATTTCCCCTGCCAAATCAACCGTATTAAATTTGTAGATAGTAGAGAACATGAGCACATAAACAACAGACACACAATGACACTTTCAAAGATTGCAAATTAATAAAACGGGTAGAAATAAATGGAAATATGAGATCAAATAAAGTATGCACATTGGCAAGTTATCATTCATACAAGTAAATCTATCAACAAAGTTTGCCCAATTCTCCTAGTAGTCTTTATCTCTAACGATGGGATAAAATTTGCACTCACAAAATGCAGGGTGATCCAGGCTCCAGAAATCTGAAGAAGTTTAATGCTGCGGTGTTAGTAAAAACTGCCTGGAATCCAGTTCACTCTCCAAAGGATTTATGGAATCTTGAAATGCAAATATTTCAGATTTGTCACCCACTTCATCACAAAGAACTGTAAACCATTCAAGTTCATTGTTTAATACCACTGCAAGCTCTGAGGGTATTTTCTTTGTGTGCCACATCAAGAACTACCAACCATAGGCAACTCGCTAATGCTATGACATCACTCTGCTTAGAGGAGTAGCAAGAGATATTGTCTTTAGGACATCGTATCTTCAATATGTGCCTCTATTAACTTCTGCCACAATTGTTGTTGTTGCTGCATCTACTCGTCAAGCTTTGATCTTATATAAGCTTTACTTTTTAGTTATTTACAATTTTTTTTACTAGAACCAACAATTGTTTCATAGGTGGTCAGGCAGTTGGCTTAGGAATAATCTCAAACTACATTGCAGAAGCACTAATGATTATAGCAGTTGGCGTAGTGTTGTCTATAGATTGTGGGATAGGAACTACTATAATGGTTTCTGATTCCAGGAGTGTAATTCAAGCGTGTGACGAAACCTGAATACCAAACAACAAATAACCCTAACTAACATCCTCCCACTTAAATAAGCCACCAAGGAATTAAATGCTAGAAAACCGATTCTCTTTTTATATATCTTTGGTATTAGGATCCTCTAGTTTTGGTGACGGTACGGAGATTTTGTAGCAGGAATATCAAGAACTATACCCCAAAATCTAGTCATATGATAATTTTGGTATTATATTTTATTGCCCACATGGAGTATTGTTTAACAATCTCCAAATCCAAGAATACTCCATAAGTTTGTTAATCTAAATAAATAAAACTACAATTTTTTTGAGTATTTGGCTAAAATTACTCGAATCCATAAAGCATTATCGTTACCGATAGGTCTCCAACCAATTTTCGTAAGAAAGATAAAATTAAAATTTTCTAAATTTCTAAAACGCAAACCACTCATATCCTTAGGGATGCTAAGATGATCCATCATTCCATCTTGATACTTTATCATTTTATTATTCTTATGCCCCACAAATTTACTTGGAATGGGTCCATTTTAGAGATATTATTTTGAAAAATCCTACCAGGGAGTCAATTGAGATTTCGAATGATTTCAAGAGAGTTTCTGAATCTATTGTTAGTCCATATAGATTTTTGGAGAGCTTCCTAATGTCTCTGGTTATTGGTTAGAGATTTTTTTTTAGGTTATTTAAATTCTTTCAAACTCCATGTTATTGGATTAGGATTTCATAAGAGTCATTCCAACATCCCTATTATTCAAAGGAGAATTGAAAGTCATTGATTTTCATTTTCAGAGATTTGGAAAGACTTTTTTTAGGAAAATAGGCATGGTATAAATTTCTCCCCAAGAGGTGATATTTTGGGAGACTTGAAAATTTTTGGAATATTTGTTTTTGTGAGTAAACCAACAAAAAATTCTCTTTTTTTATTTGAGCCGATGACCGAGGAACAAACCATTTGCGCAGTAAACTAGTAGCGAGATAACATAGCAAATAAAATGTGGGATGAAAGGAATAAAAAGAATGAAAAGGTATAGAATAACAATGAGATTTATTTTGACAATAAACACATATTTTACTAGGTATCATGGTACTTTTATTAACATTATAACGTACATAATAAAGTAATCAGTAAAAAACCATCCGGGGTCAACCCAGTTGGCCATGAGTCTGATTCTCAAGTAGGAGGTCAACAGTTCAAGTCTCCGCTCAAACATTGGAGATCTCGTGTAATTACACTACTATAACTAACGTCACTATGGGGAAGGGGGCCGGATTTGCTCAGGTGGAGTAGGCTTGGTGGATACACTGTCAGGGGGCAGAACGGGCCTATGCCTAGTTTCAAAATAAATAAAAAAATAAAAAAGTCGGTAAAAGTTTTGAATTTTTGGTTAGATATTTTACATTTTTTTGTCTCTACAAATCACAGACAATCTTTACAAATCTCATTTTTTCTGTCTCTACAAGTCACAAAGACTCTCTAATATGCCCTCTGAATATCACAAGAAATATCAGGATTTTTAAGGAATATCTGAAAATCACTCAAACAAAAAAGTCTATGAAAGTTTATAGAAATCTTATTTGACTACCCCTATAAAGCTACCCATTTGATGAGTTAAGAGAGCATTAAGGATATGATTTATGGTAATGGATTTACCTGCCTAATTCATAGATTTCCCTTCCATCTTTTAATACGGCATCAAAAGATTAGATGATACGTTTGAAAGCTTCATATTTATTTCCTAACAAGAAGCAAAATTAACTCCTCGATATTTGTATGAATCTTTCATTTCAGTCATATTGAGATTTTTAACAAGATCATATGTTTCCCCAGGACTTAATTATTACTGAAATATATACTGGATTTGCTAAACTGTAGCATTTATCCTGAGTATCTTCGATATTTATTTAAAGTATCCAGAAGACCTATGATGTTGCATATGCCTTAGTGAAAATAAGAATGCCATCTACAAACATAACATGAGTAATTGCAGAGGCATTTATAGATGCTTTTACACCAGAAATCACATGGTTAGATAAAAATTTCAGAAAGAAATTTCATTGCTCGTATGAATACATAAATAAGGAGACATGGGTTCCCTTTGCCTACTACCCCTAGTAAGCATATAATCATGACAAGGAAACTCGTTCGTAAACATCGATATTTGAGGAGTAGAGGCACAATAATTGTTTTATGAACTTGTAAAATTTTCCATCAAAATTAAACTTTCTAAGAATTCCTAACCGAAAAGGTCATTCTAGCCTATTAAAGGCTTTGGAAAGGTCAGGCTTCAAATCCATAGTACCACTATAGCCTTCTTTATTCTTCATAACGTGGATGGATATCCCGGGTACAAAAGCATCTTGAAAACGAGAAATAAGGTTCTTAAGGTATGGATTCATCATATTAGACAAAACCTTGGAGATGAATTTTATAGGTCGTATACACATACCTGCAGCTCTATAAGTCAATAAAAGATTTCATCAGTTTTAGGAATCAAAGATAAATAATTTTTGTTGAATTCTCTTAGCATATATCCAGACTAAAAAAAATGAACAATTTTCATCACATCATTACCTACAATACTCCAAATAGCTTGATAGATGTCAACTAGGGTTCCATCAGGACCTGTTGAGCTGCAAGTAGTCATGTCTTTTCCAGTTTAATGAATTCCATCAAGGAATTATAGTTAAGTTAATGTTATCGTCATAAGAGATAATAATAATAGGAATCGCATCAAAAATATCATCAGGCAAGTGAGGCAAAAAAAACTTGATTTAAAAACAAATTTATAACTTATTGGGAAAATGATCCATGATCGGATACCCCGTCGGAAAAATGCCTCACTATTTAAAAATTATGGAAAAATTCCTCATCGTTAATATCTCCATCCAAGCTTAGTTAATTAGTCAAACAGTGCACGCACGTGGATTATATGTGCGAGAAAAATACGACTACATCCATCAACACATGCCAAAAAACACATGATTTCCTATGTCATCTTCTCCTTCAAATACAATTTTAGAAATTCATGCTTCCTGTTTATATTCAATAACATGGCAAAAGCAATTTCAAGCAACTATCCTTCATCTTCATCTTCGGTCGGCAACTCAAATATCCCATCGTAACAAAGTTAACAGAAAATCCACCAAAAACTAAATTACTTAAATCCATCCATCACAAACCATTATAAACCCAATTTATATCCTTCACCATTAAAATCCCCCAATTTTTTCAAGTTAGAAAACTAAAATTAAACCTTAAGTACAGTTCATATAATTAAATTTCAAATGTTCGCCTTATTAGAGACTCTTATTTTAACAACAAAAACCCCTACCATATGAATTTTCTTAAAATCAATAAACCATAATTTCAATTGAAAACTGAAATTTTTACAAAATAATCTAATATACAAATGGGTTTTGTGTATTTTAAATTTCTCTTAACCCATATGTTTCAATGTCCATGGAGATAAAACATAAATAGGAATAAAAATAAAGAAGATGAAACAAAAACTTGGAACATCCCTAGCCGTCCACAACCATATTTGGATGAAGACATCTTTAGCAAGTGAGGGCTTAAGTGTCATTTGAGATTCCTGATGTATCTCATGTCACGAAAACTTTCCCAATTAACCTATTTAGATGAAAAATGTAACGGACGGGATATTTTCCCATAAGTTTAATATGTGGGCATTTTCCTTACAAGGTATCCAATTATGGGGAGTTTTTTCAATTTTCTCGAACTTATTTGTTTGTCAGAAGAACTTAGTGCAAAATGCCAAATTCATAATCTCCATTCTTTGTAAGATAAAATAAACTAAGAGCATGTGATATGAGTTATTATTTTTTTTTATTGAATTGCATTCATTTTTGCTTTATAAGCAGCGCTGCGTAGGAATCGGGCCGATCCACCGATCGGACCGAGAACCGACTATTTTTAACCAAATTGGCTCGGTTAACAGTTGGGTCATCAAAACCAAGAACTGAGAAGAAAAAATCGATGATACATGAAACTTAGATTTAATATTCTAATTAATCCTATCCCTTTATTCCATATCATATATCCTAACTCTAGGAAATCATCCTTTCTTCTTCTTCCTCCCACTCTATTTTGGCGCATCCACACACCATAACCACCATCCAACACCTCTACAATGATTATCCATTTATCATAATCATCAGTGGATTCATTTAGAGTATTTTTATGTGGTTCAAAATTGGGATCACATGAAACTTTTCAATTGAGAAATCAACGTCACTCACAAGGGGCGTTAAGATCATCTGATGTCTTTTTTTTTCTGTTCAGAATTTATTTAAAAATCGGTTGAAAACCGATCGATTCGATCGTAATTGGTTTATAACCGAACCGATTACTGATCGGCTCAGTTATTGGTAGCCGGTTTTAGCTAAAAATCGGACCGGCTGATTAGTGTGAAGTGCTATTTTTAGGATAGAAAAAAGATATACATACATCCACTGAATCTCTATTAAATTTTAAGGAAATAATAAAATATTTTTTTCCATCCTCCTATTTTTCAAGAATATAAATTATTATATTAATAAATAATAAATACATGGCATTTACACTTCTGTTTTCCAAAAGAATATAACTAAAGGATAATTATTTTTGTTGCATTAGTTAGATAGTGCAATACTACCTCCATTTATGGAAAAAATATAATCTATTCATTTCTAAAAAAGAGGTATTTTTTCTTTTAATTTTTGTATCTAAAATAGAGGTACTTTAATTTACAAAATGAACTTCCAAAAAGAGGTACTTTAATTTTAAAATAGATGAACTTCCAAACTAATGATAATTAGTGGTAATTATGGTAATTAAATATTTTATTGAGGATAGTTTTAGAAATAAATTTAAAGAAGTCATTCTCTCACATGTTTGCCTTAAAAATTATATAAATAGTAGAAATTTCTTTTTCTAGTAACGTTCGAGTACCATTTGTTTTTATTTTAGTCTAATAGGACAAATTAAAAAAAATGGTACAGTAAAAACTCTCTAAATTAATAACCCTGAGACCATATAAATCTACTAATTTAAAGAGATTATTAATTTAACAAGTTAAATTTTAGCTTGTGCAAGCCTAACTGGGATCATCAAATGTTATTATTTTAAAGAGATAATTAAATTAATGAGTATTAATTTAAAGAGTTTCTACTGTATTAGAGACCGAACAAGATGTTTGACCATAAAAATATGCACATGCAACTCGCATGTGGCACTATTATTTACCGTCCAACACAATGGACATTTAAGGTTTTAATGAATGATAATTTCAAAAAAAAAGGAATGCTGATGCACTCACACATATCCTGAAACCCATTGAGGAATTATAGGGGGTGAGTTTTTCATCCCACCACATATGTTTTGTGGGAGATTTTTTGTTTCAAAAAACCCAAAAAAAATAAAATAAAAATTCGAAGGAAGAAAACCCCGAACTTGTAGATAAAGTGAGGTTCATCAAATATAAGTAGGAGGAAAAATAACATTTCACCACCTTCAAATGTTATTGTGCATAGTAAAATTATGAAAGGGATGAACTAAATCTCTTCATTAATTCTAGATGGATCACTTGAAAAACCGTCCAGAAACAGACAAGTGGGCCCCATAATTGGTGAAAACAGTGGGTCCCTTATGGGAGAAGTAGTATGAGGGGACATTTTTTTTTGTGGTCCATTAATAATTTTTGAAATCTTTTGATCGAGAATAGAGTGAAATTATGAATCTTTAAATAAGAACCGATTTTTGGGGACCATGGTGTTTTTGGGGATCATGGTTCTATTTTGGATAAAGACATTGTAAGTAATTCTAGGTCACCCCATATCTAGTTATTTATTTAATACCTAATCTACCCTCCTAATTAATTTAGGTTATGATTAGTAAAATAATTTAGTTAAAAATAATTAGTGAGATTAAATTAATTTAGATTAAATTATGATTATTATTAGTTGAGTAAATTATTATGAGTAGAATTTTTGTGAGATTAGAGTTAGAGAAGATGAAGGAGAAAAACATGGAAAATAAAAAAAATCCAGTTCACCCCATTTGAATATTCAAGTGATGAATCTGATTCTTCATCTCCATCCTCTCATAGATAATGTATGTTTAATTGGTAAAAATTCCCCAAAAATGTAAGATTTGGAACTGGATTTTGAACAGTTCGGTTAGTTTATATGAAGAACAAGTCACCGAACTCATCTGAAGGTGTAGTTCGGTTTCCTTGTGAATATTAACAAGTAACCGAACTCATCTGAAGGTGATGTTCGGTTTCCTTGTGAGATGAACAAGTAACCGAACTAGTTTTAAGATATAGTTCGGTAACTTGATCCAAACACGCATGTTACCGAACTTCATATCAATGGAAGTTCTGGCATGCAGCGTTATGTACAAATTAATTTGATATAAGTGTATAAGGTTCGGTTGGTTCGCAAACTGCATGCTTATGCGATCGAACCGAACTCATATGTCAGAGTTCGGTGCTTAGAGTACTCAAAACAATGGAATAACAGCAAGGTTCGGTTACATAAAAAAAAATTGTCTATTTTTTTAACCCTATAGTTCGGTTACTTAGAAATTTTACAATTTCTTTGCGATCGAACCGAACTCATAGGTCAAAGTTCGGTGCTTAGAGTACTCAAAACAATGGGAATAACAACAAGGTTCGGTTACATAAAAAAAATTATGTCTATGCTTTTTTAACCCTATAGTTCGGTTACTTAGAAATTTTACAATTTCTTTGCGATCGAACCGAACTGAACCTTTAAAAAATCAGAAGTTCAAGGCTTGAGTTCGGTTACTTATAAAATTGTGTAGGTAACCGAACTTAACCTTTAAAATAAATCAGTAGTTCAAGGCTTGAGTTCGGTTACCTGGTAAATTTCTGCAGGTAACCGAACTAAACCTTTAAAAAAAATCAGAAGTTCAAGGCTTGAGTTCTGTTCCTGGTAAATTTGTGCAGGTAACCGAACAATGTAATGTTTTTTGGAACACTAGAGTTCGGTTACAAGACATTTTTCTGCAGATAACCGAACTGACGAGTTCGGTTACCTGCCATTTTTTGACTGTTCACCGAACCTTCTCCTGGATGTTTTAGCATGTTTTCATTTTAGTTCAACAGTTCAGTTCGGTTATAATGGAAATTTGAAGTGTAACCGAACTCACAGTTCGGTTACACTCTAAAATTGTTATCCAACCGAACTACTACTCAGGAATTCAAAAAAACTAAATATTGCAAACTTCAAAATATTTTTCAACATAAAATGAAACCAAATAAATATTGCAAACTTCAAAAAACTAAATCCGCCGTTAAAAAGTCAACATAAGTATTTTTTACCATAATAAGAAACCAAAGAACTCCAATCACTCATTTACCACGACCCCTACGAGAAACTTTTCCCTTCTTGCGTCTTGGAGCTCTAGCAATCCCCTCGTCACTGCGAGTTTCCTCTTCATTGATTTGTTGTTCAACCATATGACTTGTACCTTCACCTTCTTTGAGAGTCCTCTTTGCCGGCATTGGATCAACAATGGGGGGGGGGGGGGGGGGTGCAGACTCAATTCACCGTAGAGGTCTTTAAGTTCATTGGTTTTCATCGAGTCTCCACTCTTGATCTTTTCCATAAGTTTCTTCAACAATTTAGCACTAGACTAACTCTTCATCGAATCTCCACTCAATTCGCCACCGTAGGCCATAACTCTTCGATGGGTTTCCTGATGCTAGCAACTGGGACTTAAATCTTCTATCCGCGCCAGACAATTTTCGTGCACTCACATATGTAAAAATGCCTGGAAAGCATGGTGCATCTAGACTAAGCTTCCACACCGTTCCAACTTATCTTATTCTGCAATAAAGCCATATAGGCTAACATCGAAAAATTCTTGCATGCATCAATGGCTTCCGAGTATTGTCCAAACATATTACATGCCTTGGACTTGTGCATATGCCATGGTAATAAGCCTATTTCCAGCTTTTTTACTTAGCTTAGGCATTGCTTAAAGCATGTACTGATCTTTCTCGTACCAAGGGTACATCAGTCAAGATAATTCAGTACTAACCTTGTATCCATCCGATACCACATGCCCACAGGAACCCAAAAAGTATCCATAACCTTACCAATAATATCAATTTTGCAATGCCAAAAGATATCTCAACAAGGTATCCTAAGTGGGCATCTCATATTACACACTCAGGAGTCTCTAAGGTTTGCATGGTCGACGCCAAGAATTTTTCTTGAATCAAAATGGTAAGTCATTCCTTTTTGTAGTATTGTATGGAATAATATTTAGTTTCCTATCGTCCCAGATAATTTTTCGGGTTTTCACTCGTAAGTGGGATGCTAGTCGGCCTGACGACGCACACTGTTGGTCAGTTATTAATGGGTGGGGATGATCAATTTATTGTCTACCTACCATTCCAAAAGGTCTCCTCGGTTTCCACCGAGGTGGTTCATTATGTTGGCCAGGCAAACCGACAGTATTTAAACAAGCTCAACTTGATTCGCAAAATAACTGGCATAGCAGTTACAAACTCTTTCTCGCGCAAAAGTTGGCCTATTTTCCAACTTTATTTTTTTTCAAGGAAAATACTTGATGACAAGTCTATAATGCACGGTCCCTAGAGTTTTCTCGGAACTTTCTCTACTACCAATTATAACGTACCGAAATATTACGCCTAGCGCATGCATACCGTAGCTCCCCAGTGCGCCAGTTTGATGCTAGTAATCGGGCCTTAAAGTTACTATTTGCGCCAGAAAAATACACGTCAATTTGCCTTTGAAAACATGCTTGGAAAGCATGATGCAACTAGACTTAGCTTTCATATTTCTCCAACTTACCCTTGTTATGCGAAGGTTTTAAAGCATGGAGGCTAATGTCGATGAATTCTTGCATGCATCACTGACTTCCGAGTCTTGTACAGGCATACTACATGCCTTGTGCTTGTGCATAGGCTATTGTAAGCCTATTTCCATCTTCCTTACTTAGCTTAGGCATCACTGAAGCCTGTACAGATCTTACTCGTGCCAAGGGTGAAATAGTCAAGCTCACGTCGTACTAGCCTTGTATCTACCTTGTAATTCAAGTGACTTATGCAAGGTCACCCTTACTTACATTACCGATATAAATTTCTTCATTGGCCACGATCAATGCTCTATTGGTGCATATGTATGTCTAAAATCTTGATTGAAAGTATGAGCATCCAAGAAATGAAATGTAACTTGCTTCACAAAGTATGGATACAATCATTTCTTGCATCGTCTTTCCGAGCTAGATGATATTAGTTACAACTATGGTGCAATCACCTCGCAATTATATGATATGAGCGACAAGTTGATGGACCATCAATGTTGGAAATCATTGTGGGTGCCTATGTACCCTCCTTTATACCTTTAAAGGGATCAAGCACTGACCGTAGTTCATCCTTGTCGGTACAAGTAACTTGAGACAACTCGCTTGCAAGGCTGTGTCCAAGAAATGTGGAGCCTGCATAGGTTAAAGGGGTCCTTTGTGAATGATGCGAAAGAATATGCATCATTGACCATCCCGAAAATGCATTAACATAATGCATTTTTTAGTGAATTCGCAACATTGCATGCTGATGCCTATGCATCATATGCTCCGTCGACAAGGGCACACAACAATAAATGAGGCACTAGCATCATTTATGCTCTTCCGACTAAGCTACGAAGCTTAGTTGTGCATAATACGCATATGCACCTTTGACCAAGTACCCCTCTCTTTATATGTCTTATAATACTGAAAGTTGGGAAGGATTTTGATATTCACCAAGTGTTAAATTTACTATTCATGGTCATTGCGAAGACCAGGTCCCACGAAGCACCATGATAGTTGTGTTTCTGTTCTGTCCCATAGACTCGAGTGTTGTGCCATGATGGCGCTACAATTTATTGGTCATCCTGCTTTGGCCTGATACACCATAGTGGTGCAACATTGGCCCTTGGACAATGTAGCCTCCATAACGCGCCACAATGACGCTAGTTGTTAGGGAAATGCTCGGTTGAACCCACAAGTTTTTTTTATCTCAATCTTGTTGTCAATGTTAGATTAGTAAATCTATATCTTGATTTCTAGTCTAATAACTCAAGTTTCATACTAGGTTAGAATTTGGTAGTTGAGTACCAGACATCATCTTTGAAGACTGAAGATCAACGAAGGCATTTGGAGAACTTTATTAATCAAGCATATGAAAACTGAACTATTTTATTTTACTCACTATCTTACCATTATATCTTTCGAGACTATGTATGATTTATCGCAAAGAAGAAATTCTGAGTCAAACTTGTCTTGTTAAACATCTTGAAATATGATTCAGGCATGGATGTTCAAAGGTCCTTGACAATATTAATTCGAAACAATTTATTGTTCAAGAATTAATTTGTGGGTCAATTGAAAAATTTCCCAAGCAAATGATTTTATCATTTGGGAATGTTTCAAACATGAAAAGAGAGAAATACAAAAAATTTGTTATTTGGGCTCAAGGTAGGTCAGCGAACCACTTCACGAACCATATACATATATATATGGTTCATAAATACAGAGAAGGTTGGTGAACCCATTTCCCAAATCTTAAGTTCATTTGGGGACATGTTGGTGTAAAAGGATTACAGTTGGAGAACCATGTTCACAAACCGTGTCCATTTGAGTCCCGAGACGACTAGGGTTGGTGAACCTGGTTCACGAACCGTAGCACCCTGACTCGTGAACTTGCCTAACGGTTCACAAATTGTTCCACCAACAGTCCCGGTAGAATTTAGAAGATCCTCAAAGGCTTATTTAAAAAAAAATATGTTTAGCATTGCTATGACTCTCTTGAACACCTCTAAGACATTATTGATCAATAAAACACTTGTATATGTCTATCATGATTAAATTCTTAAATGTTTAAATGAACATCAAATTACTTATAGTTCATAAGGGATACTTTCCAAAGAATGGTCATATACACGGTTTCTCAACCGGAGTACCATTATGTACATTCTTCTAATGTTATTTCAATAAAATTTATCACATGCTTACTTGAAACCCTAATTAGAGTTTCATCTAAATAGAGAAAATGTTTGTTTGATTCTCAAGTTACCTTAGCTTGAACTATGAGAAACCCTCAGTTTGAAAAAATTATAAATAGAGATGCTCTTTCAACTGGAAAACTCAATCACTTACACTTTGTGTCCTAGTTGATGGCTAGAATCGTCCTCTATTGACCTAGGTTTCCTCTAAGAAATTTAATTAGGTATATCATTAAAATACTTAGCTTTGGGGATTCGTGAAGATAGGTCCGACTATCTTTTATCTAGATAGTTTGTGTATCCTGATCTTTCTTTTCTAGTTATCGAGGTTCTTGTAGTCTCTTTCAGGAAAGATAGATCATAATCACACAGTTCTCTTTGTCTCAGACTTTGTGATTCGTTAAGATAGATATCTGATGGGATTTTAATTTTGTACAACAATATGCAAGTATGGTTCTTTCCACAGGGACTAAAATATTGTTATCTCCAATTTATAATAAACTAAGAGCTAAAAATATAAAAAAAAACGAAATTAGAAAAAATTAAATTAATAAATAAATAAACAACCAAACTAATGAGAACTGGAGTTTTCGGATTCCACTAATTAATTATGCAGTGTACTCAATCACTCTCTAATGAATATTCGTTTTATAACTCAAGACTATTTAAGACTCAACTAATACGTCTCAGAATATTTTACAGTTAAAAATAAATAATACAACTTATGTTGTACCAAAACAGTATAATCTTCTTCGTTTATAAAAAATCAATAGTTAAAGGCTATTCAAAACGGTAAAGAATTAAGCATTTTTAAAACATAAATTAATAAGCAATTACATCCAACCGAATATTTTATTATAAAATACCTGAGTTCTTATATAATAAAGTTGGCTTCTTCCTTAACCCCAGGTAGAAATTACTCCATTATTACAAAAAGTAAAAGAAACAAAACTATGGGAAAGTGGAAACTAAAATAAACCTAAAATAAAATATGTTGCTCGAACTCTGGCTATCAGCTCCCCCCTTTACATATGATTCCACCACTATTTATATACATACCATTCATTTTTCAATATCTTCATATCATTAATGTGGTATATTATATCCGTGCATATATGTAAGAAAATATTCCTCACGCGGCAAGTATATGGAGTTTTTAGCCAGCATTCTTATTTTTATTTATTTTTTATTTTTTATATTCTTCATTAAACAAAATATCTTCAAATATATTTTGGAAACGCAGGGGGTACCAAGATACACCACCAACTTTTTCTTAGGAAATCTGTATGGACAAACTCAGTACAACTCCGAGAGTAAAAACTCAATCAGGAAAGTTCCTAGAGTTATCTCTCTCTCTCTCTCTCTTGTCGTTAGAAAGTTTACAAAATTGAATCTGTGAAACTAACTACAAAGAGAGTTGTTGGACGGTACCAAAGACCAATGTCCAAGGATAAATCAAGTCTTTTCCAACTAACAAGGTTGGACCTATCTACTGATTGAACAATGCACAACCTGTGATATTTCAATTATAAAGATAAACAATATAATGCAGAAAAAGAAATAACACAAACACCAGAAGTTTTGTTAACGAGGAAACATCAAATGCATAAAAACCCTGGACCTAGTCCAGATTGAACACCACATTGTATTAAACCTCTACAGATACTAGCCTAGTATAAACTAACTTCCATCTGGAATGTAGTTGATCCCTAAAAGGAAATCCACCGATTAAGGTACAGTCGCGCTCCTTATGCCTCTCGAATCTTCCAACTGTGCAATTGATTCCCTTAGTTGATGTCACCCAAAACTAAGAGTTGCTTCAACCTCAATTGAAAACTTTAAACCAAACCTGTCTCCCACAGTTAAGCCTATAATTGATTTCCTGATTTAAGATCTAAACTGATAATCAGATCACACGATAAATCAAGGTGATGAAAATCAATAACAACTTATACAGAATTCTATCTATCCTCAAAATCCGTACTTATGCAACCCGAATTGTAGCCTAGATTATTATTCACCTCACAATTATAAAACTTGAGAAATCAACAAAGTATGATATGAAGAGACTCCGTTGATTACTATCTATCTTGATCGTTGGAGAAATCTCTACAAACAATCAAGATCAAAATACTCAAGTTATCAAGATAAAAGATAATTGGACCTGGCTTCACGAATCCCTGTGAAGTCTTTATAGTCGCTAAACCCTAAAAGGGTTTCTGGAGAGGACCACTCTAGATACAACTAGGACACACCAAAAAGTAGTGTCGGGATTTAAAAATACAAGTTGCCAAGAGTTCCCCTTATATAGATTTCAAAACCTAGGTTTTTTAGGTTTAAGCTAAGATAGCTTTGGAACCAAGAAAAAAATATCCATCGTCAGATGAAAAATTTGAATCTTAATCACATATACAATATATACACTATGGTTCGGTAAACCGTAACCAAATCGTGTATAAAGACTATGTTCAACATAGTTAGACGAAACTAGACGATTTGAACTTAAAAGCTTAACGCTCATTTTCATCTTCACTAAGACATTAATATTGAGTCACAATCATGTGATCAATTGAGTCTAGTGTTAATTGGAGAAAATATGAAATGCAGATTACTTCATAGAAATAATTTAATAGCAATTGAATCATGATCGACATAGTTTGTAAATGTACAAGGTACAATTACTTGAAGCGTTCTTGAATCGGCTGAGTCACAATACGCAGACCGGTTTGCAAACTCATATGCAATTACCGAGTTCCAGAGTCAACAAAATTTTTCAGTTCATAAAGAGGTTTGCACACTTATGCAATTACCAAGTTCCAGACTCTAACATAACTTTTCATTTCACGTACCGGTTTGAAAACTTTGACCCAACTCAAAGTTCCGGAGTCTACAGAAATTTTTAGTTCATGTACCGGTTAGTAAAATCTTATACCTTTGTTGGCTCTGGAGTTCACAAAACATTCAGCTCGCGTACTGGTTTGGGTACTAAACTGGTTGTAGAAAATAGAATTGTTTTGGTTCGCATACCGGTTTGATTATTTTGACCTGGTTCCCTTACCACAGTTCTACAATTTTTTGTATACGAATGTACAAACCCATCTGAATCACGAAACAAACAGATTTTCCCATGATGTACACACGAATATGCATATCACACAAATCTGAAAGTCGATATATAGCTACTCCGCTACGTGTACGAATACATGTAATACGGCTTCAGACATATAACATTTTTCTCAGTTTGTAATATTGATAAAGATGTCTTGAATTCCGAATATAACAGTTCTATATTTCTTTAAATCGAAACATTCCTGAGTAACAACAATGACACTTATCACTGCTCCAGGATATTTTCGAATGAAGAACTTGAATCATGATTTGGTTCCGAATAATAAATTGTTCTCCACTGAATTTGATCAAGTATGAACAACTCGTAAACTAAATAATTATTTCTCGACTCGAAATTCTTGTCTATGCAAGCTAGCCTAATTAGTTATGCGACAATTGTCTCAAGATTGAAAGTGAATATAACTTGAGAAATAGGTGGTTCAGTCTTCACTTACCTTTTGTTGATGAAGTTCTCCAAAAGCTTCAGTTGATGTTCTCCTTCAAATGGTAGAACACAAATGATGACTGACTCATTTCTCAACTCTACTATCCTAGACCCAGACTTAACTAATTGTAGATTAGAAATTAAGATATAGTTTTGACAACTAAATTTGAAAACAAGCTTGATAGGGTAACACCTGTGAGTTCGACCGATCAATGTTCTAACATATTTCATTAATCAATATCTATCTTATGATGTTACAAATAAATGGGCCTCCACTCTAGTTGTCAAATAAATTTTCTCCAACTTTGAAATGTGATGGAGATCAATGATAGTCTCAGGCTTCCCAAGTTTTATTTTGCTCAGAAACTGCAAAATCTCCAATTCTTTATCGAAATATGGAGCATAGAACATTATGTTCACAGTGAAAGCATCGAACAAGATCTAATCAAAAATATCAATGTTCCAAACACTAAAGAAGAAGATATGAACTTGAGTACTTCTGAATTCATTGATAGGGTCCAGTGGAAAATGCAACTTAAAAAAATTAGAGTTGATGATCATAGAAATGTCTAGCAAGATTAAAATGCAAATATCTAAAGATAGGTGATATAAACAAAAGATATCTCCACCAACTTGCAAATGTCAGAAGAAGAACAACGTCATCCATAATCTTGTAATCAACGAAAAGGACAATTTTAATCAGGAAGAGATAAAGAAGTAATTCCTAGACTGCTTAACAAATTTTTCACTAAAGTTCATCCTTTGAGACCATATATAATTTGATACATCATATTTCATAAATATTTTTGAAGAGGAGAAAAAATGGGAGAAAAACCATTTGAATAAAGTTTGGACTATCACCAAAAGCAGCGGAAATTCCAAATCTTTGGGCCCAGATGGATATCCTATAAGTTTAAAAACTTGGAAAATAGTAAATAAGGAATTTGATGGTTGTAACTCAAGATTTCTATGATCAATAGAGCATCATATGGAGTATGAATTATGCATTCATCAACTTTGTTAGAGCACTTCTTGGTCGAACTCGTAAGCGTTTCTATCTCAAGCATGTTTGTCAAGTTTAGTTGATCAAAACTATATACTTGATTTATAGTCTACTTATAGCTAAGTCTTGGATTATTATAGGATGTGTAGTTGAGATTTAGACTTACGGTGTTCACCAATTGAAGAAGAAGATCTACTGAGGAGCTTGGAGGAACTTCATCAACAAAAGATATGTGGAGCCTAAAACTTATCTTTCACTTAGAATTCTATTTTATTTTATTTTATTTTCTAATGATATTAAGTTGTACAACTATATAGACTTTTACATTATACACATTTGATATTTAGAGATGAGTTTATCTCACTTATCTATTTCTTGAAATATGTTTTGGAAGCTTTTGCTCTAACTATGTTCATCATATTCTTAACGAGTTTAGATGGAGACAATTCATTTGTTGGAAACTAAATATTAAGTCAAAAGATAATCATGTGAAAATTACTTTGAACATCTTACATGATTTTTGTGAGATGGTCATTTGATGTTAGCTTGGAAAGTTTCCTATTGATTATTCGATCACTTGAAAATTACTTGAAGTTAATGGTATGTGTGAGATAACCATTGCCGTCTTGTAAGGATGTTTCAATGATTGAATTGAGAGTTTAGAACAATTAACTATGTATGGATACAACACGATATACATACCTAGTATGCGAACTGTATTGTAATAATTCAGGTCCGGAACTCTTGTTTGCGTACCTAGTATGTGAACGTATCTACCTGAGAATGTCTAGAACTCTTTTTTTGCGTACCGGTTTTACGAACAGCTTGATTAGGCCAAGGTCCGGAGCTAATGTTCGCGTACCTAGTTTGCAAACACAGTGGTTAAGTTCTAAAATCGGTTATGTATGATTCTCATACTCATAAACTAAAACATTTATGATTTAAGGAATGCTGAGTTTGCAAACCATGGATTAATGTTCATGAATTGATTCTTGTATTAGTACTTTGTACGATTATGAATCAATCTGATTTTATTTCAATTTTTTCATATATATTTCTATGAGATAGTGAACAATTGAACAACTCTATTTGAAACACAATTAGATTCATTTGATTATTTTTCATGTTTGATTGATCATCTTATTTGATCTAGAAGTGTTTGATGAATATGGTTAAGACTAAAGTGTTCATGTGGCTAACTTCTGTTAACTGTTATTGAGCCAACTCAATATACACGTTTAGGTACGATTACACATATCTAAATGAAGGTATATTTTATTTGTGTGTAACAAGCTATGACCATCTAATGGTGGAGATTGATTTCTTAATTTCTAAGCAAACTTATCTTGAATCTTAAATCAGGAGTTCATCTAACGGTGAATATTGAATGCTTTGTTACTAATTTATCTTAGCTTTAGTTATAAGCAACTCTGATTTGAAAGGCTATATAGGGGAGAACTTTAGCATCTGGAAAATCTAATCCCGTCTCTTTTCTGTGTCCTAGTTGCAAACTAGAGTCGATTCTCTTTTAACCCATTTCCAAAACCATTATAGGTTAACGACTTGAAGACTTCATTTGGGGTTCGTGAAGCCAGTTCCAACTATTTTCTCTGTAGCTGCGTATTCTAATCTTAGTTGTTCTATCATATTGGGTTTTATCTTCTCTAATATTTACTCGAGATTTATCTCCGATAAGTAAGATAGAAAAAGTAATCACAGCAGTTCTTCGTCTCAGACACTTGTGATTCCGCAATAACTTTTTATGTTAATCAGTTGGGTTATTGTGAGGTGATTGATATTTCTAGGCTGTTCTTCGGGAGTATAAGACCGGATTATCAATTGGTTCTTATTCACCTTGATTTATCAAAATACATAAAAAAAACCGAATAAAGAATAAACATATATGTGGGAGACAGATTTGTTTATAAGTCTTCGACTTTGTATCGTAGCAACTCTTAGTTGTGGGTGAGATCAGCTAAGGGAATCAAGTGTGCATAATACGGCATGGTTCTAGAGGCGTGAGGAACGCGACTGTACCTTAATCGATGTGAGCCTTTGTTTGGGATCAACTACATTCCAGACCGAAGTTAACTTGTAGTAGGCTAGTGTCTATAGTGGCTTAATACAGTGCGGTGTTCAATCTGGACTAGGTGCCGGAGTTTTCTGCATTTGTGGTTTCCTCGTTAACAAAATTTCTGGTGTCAGTGTTATTTTTTTCCGCATTATATTTGTTTATATAATTTAAATATCACAGGTTGTTCGTAGTTCAATCAGTTGAAAAATATGACCTTGTTTGTTGGATATAACTTGATTGACACTTGGGCGTTGGTCTTTGGTGTCGTCCAAGTTATTTCTCATATCAATCAGGCTCTCGGATTTCTATATGTTCGATTTGCTGATTGTATTAAGAAATAAAGATAAAGATCTTTATTATCTTTCTTGATTGAGCTCGCTTTTAAGTTGGTTCTCTCAGAGTTATATTAAGGTTTAGTCCATACACATTGTCGAAAGAATTGTTGGGTGTGGTTGTTATACCCACGCCTTTTCAATTGGTATCAGAGCCAGCAAACACGATAAACCTTATAAGTTTGTCTTTGTTAGATCCTAAAAGTTGTCCTAATGGGAATTCACTTTAGGAAACTTTTTCTGTGCGTCTGTGATGCACGCCATAAATCCGTAAAGGTTGTTCAGAGTTTATTCTCTACAAGACCTCTGGTCTCTCAAGATAATCTCGAGTCAACTAAGACAAAAATCTTAGTTGATGGAAAAATATAAAGGAAAAGGCTCCTTTGAGAAAAATCGTGGCAAGAAAAGTGTGAAAAAAAGCTCAAGGATATGGAATCTCACTAGGTTGTTACTCAGTCTATACGAAGAATACTTATCATGATATATTTATCGACAAAGATCTATTTACAACTTTTGAAGATACGTTTAAGTTTTTCGAGCGAATTTATTGGATTAAGGAAAAAGGTTGTCCTAGTGTTAGTTCTGAATCTGTCAAGTCATGTATTATGTCCAGTTATGTATTCATAATGCGCAGTCTGGTCAAGTTAAAATCGATAAAAAGATTTCTGCTGAGTGTGTTGCAAGTTCCAAATATCATAAAGGTTCACCCCTTAATCGTAAGAAGGAGGAGTCAAAAAAAATTTATTAACCTTGAGTATCATCATTACTATGATTATAATTTTGGTACATATCACAAGTATAAACTTGAGATGGTACATGAGCAGTCTCCTGCCCATCTAGCCTCTTGGTAACAAGATTTGGCTCCACAACATTATTATATAGGTTGAGATGGGGCAAGTAACTATTTGATTAGCTTTGTGATTTTGTATTATTTTGGGTTAGTTTTTTTTTTAAATAAATAAATAAATATATATATATATATATATATTCCCTCCGTTTCTAAAATATAGGCTTGTTTGGTTTTCACAAAAAATAAGAAAACTAATCATTGTAGCCACTTTTTCATGTTTTTTCCCAATCTATCCTTTGGTCCCCACTGTTGTTTCTCAAATGTTGTAGTAAATAGTGGTAAAAACTGGGTTCTTTTCGAACTTGTGAAGATAGATTTTTTTTTATAAAACTTAGAAATGTAGCAAAAATAGTAAAGTGATGTGAAATATTTTTGGAGAAACTGGGGCTAAGGATTCCACTTTTCTACCAATTTAAAATGATATTTCTATTATTATTATTATGCGATTTTTCCTTCCTAAGTGATTCTAATTATTGCAAAAATTGATTTTATAAAAGGGAAATTGTAAGTTGAAAGCATGGAATATCAAGAACTCGAAGTTAAGCATATACCATCAATTAAAATAACAATTACTTAATTAAAATCATTGGAAAAACTTTTTTTTATTCAAGGCAAATAATTAAATATTAAATTGCATAAATAATTAAAATAGAAACTACCATTTTTTATTGGCGGAATAGCTTCCTCCGTTGCCCCAGAGAATGGGTTTAGCTCATCATGATGAAATACCTCTCAAAATATTTTATTAAGCTCAAAGAGTGTTTACAATGAAGAGAAATTATAAGTAAAATTGGGTTCGCAACGCATACAAACGTTACAAATCAATGTTACCGAAACGATACAAGAAAAGTGCTGTTTTCTGGTTGAATGTTTTTTTTACCCACACTGAGGTGTCGTAGACGCTGGCAAAGAACGACTGTTATTGCGAGTCCGTTCTTCGCGTTCTTCGTTGTCGCAGCAGCAGCAAGCTATTTTTCTGGGAATTCTTCTTACGCCTCTCCTGGTCTCTCTGATGCTCTATTCTATCTCCCATCACTTTCCACCCCTTATACTCGACCCAAGGAGCCTTTATATACTCACATTCACCATCAAATCCTCCGCAATAACTTGTAAAAATTCTTCATTACTCGGAATATGTTTTCTCTTTTTTCGAACAATAATTTCCAGAAATAGCTTCTTCACGCGTTAAATCTCTCCCAGCACGTTCCAAATAATATTGTCATCACCCAGAGTGTTTCTCGAACCATTACACGTCATAAGAACACGCATCAATTCTTCCAGAACCCGTGATTTTCTTCTCCCTGAACGTGTAACTCTGTTTTGAGCTCGTGAAATGTCTAGCAAATTTTAGCCAATTATGGGCTAAACAAACACTCACACTAGCTTACTTATGTCATATCACAACTTCCCACAAAATTTCAGCGATTGAATCGCACTAGAACACGTTCATTTTCTTGATCAAAAATATGCCAGTGAAGAGTAAATTTTTCCCGCCAAAATGAAACTTCGAATTTGAGAAGATGTCCCTTAACCATAACTGGGTGTGAATAGCAATTTGTGTGGAAATAGTAATTTTTACGGGTTCCTCCAAAACATTTCTGGGACGCTTCCGGTGCATTTCTGGGGTGTCTCTGGTAATTTTCTCAGGGGTGTAAAACACTACTTTTCAATCCCATTTCGCCGCAAGAGTTTATTTCTCTAAAAATTCCTAAAAAGACATAAAATAACACAATAAGTATAAAATCGAACACTAACAATACATATAATTGAGACATATTAGACACATAAATGTGTCTATCAACAACCCCAAACTTATTATTTGCGAGTTCTCGAGAAAAAATAATACTGAAAAAAAATTCTAACTCACTAGGTGTCCCTAATGAACGAGTTAATCTCGGGAGGGTTTACCCACAAAACCTTTACTCCCGACCCTAGCCGTTTACACAGAACCTTGGAAGGGACTAAAGAACCTCATTGGTTGGCATACTTATTGATTATGGGAGGAAGAACCCCGATGCGAAATTCCAATTGCTATACACGAGTTTGCACTCAAGCATACTAAAATTCATAAAAGTGACAGAGCTCTACTAAGATAGTTGCACTATGGACATCATACTCGGAGTCAAACAAATCACATGAAAAGATCAAGAAGATGGAAATAGAGAAAAATGTAGATGGTTTATGGGTGAACGGTGTTCCACATATTTGTCTGAAGGCCTCTGCTAAGATGAACCTACCCTAAATGACTGAGATACCGGTCTGACTAATATCAACACACTGGCATATACAAGGGAACCAGTGGTCAATAATTCTAACTCTAGGTCAACACAACTGGCATATACAAGGGTACCAGTGGTCGATTTTATTGAATTTTATTCCGTTTGGTCTAATGGTCAGGTCTCAATTTTTCTTTCTTTTTCATAATTTTTTTTTGATAGATATCTTTATCACTCTATTTCATCCTAGCAATGGTAACAACTTGAATCGTGTGCCCCACCAAATCACTTAAAATAAAAATAAAAATAAAAATAAAAATAGAAAGCGAAAAGGACTCAACGAGATATGGTGAAACTATCATGTTACACCTGAGCTCTGTGCTTTTATGAATAGACTCTATAGATGTTTCCATCTAGTCAGATTGGTTCCTCAACTCCTAAAACCAAAATGCTTCCATCCACTTAGATTGGTTAGTGCCCACCTTAATAAGCATAAATTCCTAGGCTCTGGAGTTTAAGATAACAAAAAGTTTCTTCCCCACCCCCAAACTTAAATCTTACATTGTCCTCAATGTTCTAATGATGAAGCATGAACAAGGAGAAACTGATACCACTAGAGGGAAAACAAATAAGGAAGGATATTACCGTATCACATGAGCGCGGGAGCCTCCCAATAAATGCTAAATTTATAGTCATTAGCTAGACATAAAATACCTCTAAAAAAATTGTCACCTTACAAAGTCGTATACCAATAGTCGAAACAATTGTGGGTCCACAAGACAAAATAGAGCTAACACAAGTATGAGACAACTGCACTGGTTTAGAAAAATGAAAAGAAGAAGCACGTCCTCATCTAAGGTTTCTGTCAAGACAAACTGGGTTTATCTGGGGTGCATAATTGAGATTCATATGTGTATTTTGATAACTAGAATCATCCGCAAAATGGGTCTCTAATAACTGGGTTACTTCCTGGACAGTATCAGAAGGATCGGGTTGCGGAGTCTGAACAGAATCTAGTAGTATCTCAGACGTACAAGGTTCGAGTCCCAAGTTAGGGACTCGAATTAGGTATACTTTACGATTACAAGAATCATCACTACCCTCATACAAACCTCTGATTATTACTTGAATTTCCGGATCTTCCCAGTCCTTAGAATACTCAAGAGATTCTTCTAGTTCTCTACCCCCAAACTTAGGATTTTGGTTACCCTCAGATAATCCTCTAATTATTGCTTGAATTTCCGGATCTTCCATGTCCTTAAAACATTCAAGAGATTGTTCTAGTTCTCCACCCCCAAACTTAGGATTTTTGTTGTCTCTACATAGGCTATTCACAATATTCCTAATTTCTAGACCATCATGTTCTTGAAAAAGGTCGATTGCTTTCTCTAAGTTATGATCAGGTGGTTCATCCTCTACTTGCTTTATATCTGCTGTGATCCACTCTAAGGCTTCCTTATTTTCTTGAAGCACGGTCTCTGGCCTATTCTCCTGTTCACTATCCAAATCGGAAACTACTATCACAGGAAAAGACTCGGGTGGGCCTAAAAATGTATAACTAGGCTCCAACTTAGGAGGCTCTTTTAAACAAGGTATTAAGGTAGACTTAGAAGCTAATAATGTTTCGAACCTATCTTTCCATATATCAATATCTAACACAGGAATAGAATCCAATAAAGAATTTACTTGTTCAATGTTGCTATCATCGTCGAAATCCAGGCTAAAATGGGATAGACAACTCTCTAACGGATCTTCCAATACAATGTTTTGTAATGACTCCTGAACTAAGGTTCCTATCATGTTCACCTCTTCAATGCACGTGTTATCTAGCTCAGAATGTATCTTATTGACATTAAAAATATTCAGCTCAATAGTCATATTACCTAAAGATAGATTCATGATACCATTTCGACAGTTTATGATTGCATTAGACGTAGCTAAGAATGGGCGACCTAAAATTACAGGTATCTGGTTCTCTGGGTCAGGGACAGGTTGGTTATCTAGGACAACGAAATCCACAGGATAAATAAACTTGTCGACCTCAATAAGAACATCCTCTATCACACCACGAGGAATTTTAACAGACCTATCAGCTAACTGGAGTGTTATCTTGGTAGGTTTCAATTCACCAAGTCCTAGCTTTAAGTACACATGGTATGGTAGTAGATTCACACTGGATCCTAAGTCAAGTAAAGCTCTTTCTACCCGGTATTTTCTTATCGTGCAAGCAATGGTAGGTGCACCTGGGTCTTTATACTTAAGAGTTGTGGTGTTCTGAATAATCGAAATTACATGACAAGCTAAAAAGGCATTTTTAGGGACACTAAGCTTTCGCTTTGGTTTACACATATCTTCGAGGAACTTGGCATAAGCCGGTAGTTGCCCAATTGCTTCTAGTGACGGAAGTTTTATGGTAACTTTCTTAAAAAACTCCATTATGTCATTAAAGTTGGATTCGCTTTTTGTTGGTACTAATAGCTGGGGAAATGGGGATCTGGGGACAAAGACGGGCTCAACATGACCCTTGTTGGTCTCTTTAGAGACTCTACCAGTCTCTTGATTCTCTGGCTCAGAAGGGTGAACTACAACATGCTCGCTATCAGGTATGGCAACCTTATTGTCAACTTTCTTTCCACTCCTAAGGGTTGTAACAAAATTCACATGATCAGATGATCTTCTTCCTATTTCATGAACTCCTCTAGGATTAGGTTGTGTCTGACTAGGAAAACTCCCATTGTATCTCTCACTTAGAATCTTAGCCATTTGGAAAATTTGAAGATCTAACTTAGCAATAACCTTGTTACAATTTAGAAAATTCTGATTAGTTTCCTCGAAAACTAACCTGGTTCTTTATTAACATATCTTGGGTTTGTGGGAACATCTCCTGGCTCTTTTATAACTACCAAGAGATTCCTCTAAGATGGGTATTCTATTCTCAGAAGGGTTCTGGAATTGGGCTTAACCTGGAGAGTTTTTATTATAACCAAAACCGGGGGGAAACTGAGAATTACTAGATTGGCCTTGATTCTGGCCCTTAGACCAAGAGAAATTAGGATGGTTTTTCCAACCAGGGTTGTAGGTTTCTGAGTACGGGTCAGACTTCTGATGGTTCTCGAATCTAGTGTTATTATAAAGAGCATTGGATTGCTCTTCAGTATTCTGGCCTTCCCAAAAAGGCTCCAATCTATCACTAGTGTGACCCAATTCTAAAGCTTCTAACCTCTTTGTTATAGCATCAATTTTAGCATCAGACTCATATGATCCTTCTACCCTATTAACATTTCCTCTATTTAAAAGAATTGTTTTCTTGGGTTCCCTATTATTTTCCCATTGCTGGGTCTTTTCAGCGATTTCATTCAAAAATGTCCAAGCATGCTCAACGGTTTTATTTTCTAATCCACCAGTACATAAAGACTCAACCATGGTAGTTGTCGAATAATCTAAACCCTCATAAAGGATCTGAACTATCCTATCCGTCCCTAAACCATGTTGAGGACTTTGGGATAACAAGTCATTAAACCTTTCCAAATACTTATATAAAGATTCTCCCTCTTATTGAGAAAAAGTACAGATCTGCGTCCTAATAGACGATATTTTGTGCCTAGGGAAAAACTTCTGTAAAAAGGCAGATGTAAGTTGGTCATAGGTTTCAATTGACTCAGGAGGCAAACTGTATAGACAAGATTTGGCTTTATCTCTTAAGGAAAAGGGGCATCGTCATCTAGGTTTCTAATTCGTAGACTATTACAAATTTCCTCAAATTCCCTAATATGAAAATAAGGGTTTTCTTTTTATTTTCCTAAAAAGACTGGGAGCATCATTATGGTCCCGGGTTTTAATTCATAAGTTGCCTCAGTCTAAGCTAACTTGATACATGACGGACGAGAGGTCCTAGTTGGGTTTAACAAAGCTTTCAAAGTTTTCATTGTTGGCAAAACTGAAGTACTAGGGGTACTTTTGTCACTCAGAGATAAGTTCTCAAAACTGAAGTTTCCAAAAACAGGGCTCTCAAAAGAAGAATCTTCGAGCTCCCTGCTTATATCAGAAGAACTACTAGGTTTTTCGCTAATCAATCGACCTAGAGTATCTCTTTTCCAAGCCCTATTAACAAAATCGGGCATACACTAAAAAAATATTCAAAAAGAATAAAAAACCTAACTAGGAAGGTTGTTCTAACAAACACACATCTAGCTGACTCGACTTCACCAAAGAAAACCTAAAGATTTCTAGCAAACAAAAAGCATGATGGCTCCACTTAGATTGTTTCTAGACCAGCTTATAATCCTTCGAAAGGGAATTCGTTACAATTTAAGCAAACCCCTCTGGAATCAATCCGAGTTAAAGTAAGTTGAACAGAGGCAAGGGAAGCTCAGTGGAGTTTTGATACCCAAGGCCTCACCGTTATTACAAGGCGGCGCAGTCACGCATTCAACTTACAGAAACCATCAAGAACTTCGAAGTATGCTTAAAAGAGTAACCAATATTTTTCGAATGGCTTTCCTGTTAAGCTCGTTACCCTATAGGCCTCGTTCTAGTCAAAATTTTAGGCTTAGGTTCGCGTTTGGTTTTGTTTTCCTAAGGCGGGCAAGAAGGGAGCGGTGATGAAATCCGAACCCTTATCTTGTATTGGCCACGCCTTGCCCTTTACTAGGAATTTAAAAACAGTCCGGTTCAGTCCTCAATCAATTATCACCTTAAGGAAGACAGTAACCCGCTTGCAGGAGATTCGCGGGTGTTTCGATTGGACTTACCTCCCGTACCATAGGGGCGAAGAACCGTTGTAGTCGACTCGGGCCACAACTCATATGTCATGTGCGAACCCGAGGGGCCGAGGCGATATTGTAATCGCCGTCCTTCCCTGCACACAATATAATATATATATATATATATATATAATATGACCCTTCCGTGGGGTTTAAAAAAATGTCTGAATGTCCAAATTAAAATGCAAAAAGAAAAAAATAAATAAAATAAATTACAGTATTTCCTAATACAATTCTAAAAAATAAAAATATCTAAAAAAAATTAAAAATTAAATTAAATCCTAAAAATTTATTTGTCATCTTTTCTTCTCTTTTCGCTTTAAGCTTTTTTTTCTCTCCAAGTCCTTAGTGTTCAGCTTCGAACCTGTAAATCAAAGACAAAAAGAAACGTAAAAAGGAACAAATAATAAAAAAATAATAAACCTAAAAAAAATATATATTCTACCTAAGCACAGGTCTACGTCGGCGACGCCAAAAACTTGTTGTTTCTCAAATGATGTAGTAAATAGTGGTAAAAACTGGGTTCTTTTCGAACTTGTGAAGATAGATTTTTTTTTTATAAAACTTAGAAATGTAGCAAAAATAGCAAAATGATGTGAAATATTTTTGGAGAAACTGGGGCTAAGGATTCCACTTTTCTACCAATTTAAAATGATATTTCTATTATTATTATTATGCGATTTTTCCTTCCTAAGTGATTCTAATTATTGCAAAAATTGGTTTTATAAAAGGGCAATTGTAAGTTGAAAGCATGGAATATCAAGAACTCGAAGTTAAGCATATACCATCAATTAAAATAACAATTACT